>NC_065534.1:27641554-27945443 GCF_932294415.1 Quercus robur | reverse complement strand
AACAAGAACCAAACAATGGATCATTCTTGCAAACCATCAGTAGAATTAACTTCCAAAAATGGCACTCCAAAGTCAGGATTGTCATCAGCAAGGATTTTCAATTTGAGGTAGTAGCCTTAATAGATTCAGGCGCTGATCTCAACTGCATTCAAGAAGGAATTATTCCCTTTAAATACTTCCGGAGAACCAAAGAAAGGTTAACTTCCGCAAGTGGAGGAAAAATGCAAATTGAATTCAAAATCCCAAAAGCTCATGTTTGCCAAGACAATACGTGTTTCAAAACCACATTTGTTCTTGTCAAAAATATGACAGATAGGGTCATCTTAGGAAACCTTTTCATGTGTCTTTTGTATCCTTTCATCACGGATAGTAAAGGAATCACTACCCATTCTTTTGGCCAACCAGTCAGGTTTAAGTTTCTTAGGAGCCCAGAGCCTAAAGACATCAACATTCTCCAAGAAGTCTCTATTTCTAAGACCCTTAACCTTGTCAATACCAAAATCTCTTCAAAAAAAAATACCTGAATCAAGAAAAGAACCTTGATCACTCTGTATCCTCCGCCCTCTTCACAAATGATGATTCTTTGAACCCCAATCAGTTTCAAAACACTTCATCATATCTCATTTCATGCATCCAGCATAAAAGTATTTGCTCTACGACATCTCATGATTTTAACAAAAATGTTTTCAAAAATAACCATTTTGTTAATACATGGCAGGAAGAAAAGCAAATAATTCATTATACTTGTAACACTAGTAAGTGGAAAATGGCTTCTTCAAGCAGGAACAAAGGAAAAGCTCCTATCCAGGGATTTCCTAAAAAAATGCATAAAGGCACTTCTTCTGGAAAAGAACCCAGAAAAGCAACATCCCTTCAAAATATGTACTCGATAGCGGTTACATTTCCAGTGGTTATATGGCTATTACTCTTCAAGAAGTTAAAAACAAGGCTTTGCAATTTAGCAATGGAGTGTATACAGATCTCCCACCCTCCATTAAATTCATCCTTGATAACCTTCAGAGAGCTTTTACCAAAAATCACTATAACCTTTTCCAAAGAACCCTTAAGGCACTAGAATTAGACCTAGTAGAGCTTGAGGCAGGAAATGCAATTCTCACTAGTCAACTCTTTGGCAAAGAGGATATCCATTCCTTGGATAGAATGACTATTATGGGTACTGATTATGCTAGGTTAAGTCTTAAGACTCAAAACCAGCTAAGGAGTACTGTTGCCAACTTGCCTACCGATATACAAGCACGTATCTTGGGAAGCAAGGCTATGTCTGAATCACATGACCAATGGTTCAAACATTTCAAGCTAATGGTCACCACTCATTTTCCAGTCTATGGTGAAGAATCAGATGATATTGACACCGACTTCATTAAGTCAATCTGGAATGAATACTTTGGAAGCAGTCACAGGATCTATGAAAAGAAACATCCTTTTCCTGGTCTAATAGTCAACTATGAAGATGGGGCAGATGATGAAGACAGAGATCCAAGCTGGCTTTCAAGAATGTTTGAATATGGCTTCATCAGGCTCATCAAGCTAACAAGCCATAGCCAAATTAGCCAATTCCCCCAGATAATCCAACAGGTTATTGCAAAGATCAGAAGTCCATTTGTATCCATCAGATGTTGGAGTACTCTCCCACAATGGGATAGTAACAATTGGATGACTGTTCAACCTGCTCACCACCTTGTACTCATCAACGGGTACACCCACAATGGCCCTTGGTATGACGGAGACTCTTACCTATCCTATACAGACCCATATGCTCTTGCAGGATGCTAGAAGAACTACTTCAACAATGAACTCCTAGATGTTACCAATGAATTACGGAAAGACTACCATTTCACAGGTAATACTGGTAGGATTTCAGTGTTCACCACCAAGCCATATTCTGAAGCCTTCACTACCCAGAGGCTTGACTATGTTGATCCCAGTCAGTTCACAACTCAGAATGCAGACTATGAACCTCTACTGTATTGCGGGTTTTGTAATCTGTATGATAAATACCATGAACACGACTGTAATTATAATCCTCCTGAATGGGATCCTTATGATGGATACCCATCTGGTACTTCCGACTAAGAAAGTCCAAACAATTCCAGAATAGCTCCAGGATGCCCCAGAATAGCTCAAGAACCAACTTTGCAACCCGGTTACTATTCACCAAACAGTACCCGCACTAGCAAAGCTGTAGACAAGCTACTGTTCACCCATAGTCCAGAATACTGTGCAGAATTACTATTCAGAAATGCAAGGGGACAGAACACTGTTCATGAACAGTAACCGATTACTATTCACTAAACAGTACCCTAACAATATCATTGAATTTACTATTTACTTTCGGCTGAAAAGATATTCACTTGGGAGTAAAAGCATTTCACCCTCCGTGATTCCAGCAATCTCCTGAAGAATCCAAGGCTTCCTCCAGCTATAAAAGGAACCCTTTGCTTCAGTTTTCGGTAGGTTCAGTTTGTAGGTCCAATTTACACACTACCTCAGAGTTCCAGCTTTACTTAGTAATAGAAATACTTTGTAAACAAATAGCTCTCTCCTCCTCTCCCATAGTTTACACTTGTAACAGAAATACATTTGTAACCTATTTATGCTTCCACACCGAGACTGCCCAGAACGGCACTCTCCCCCTCTGCCTGTAACTAACCCCCTTCTATGAGATCTAAGAGGAGTTCTTTTTACTTAGAAAGAACATTGATAGTGTTGTTTCTGCAACAACTATCCTCGCATGGTATGGCTTCATCTGGACTACTAGAGGTGCTAGTTGAAGCTCTAGGAGAGGATGAAGACTGGTAAATCTGACAGATTTCTCGGTTAATAGAACTATTGGGGGACTCACTTTCTGGGTGGTCAAATTCTAAAAGCTTGGAGATATCTTTACTGATTAGAGAGTTGGTAGGGAATTTGCCTGGACATTCTTTCTTAAAATGTCCTCTTTTTCCACAACTAAAGCATTTTCCTTTTGCTTTAGGCTTAAGGTTTTCTATGGACTTGGGGTTTCCTTTCTTATAGAAATCATTGTTTTTGAACTTCTGCTTTCTATATTGTCTAGAAACTATTTTTTTCCTGTGGAAATCTTTAGAGGTTTCTTTTCCTCTATATTTGGATATCCGTTTCTTAGGAAGGATTGGGGTTGAATCTTGAAGCTAATCATCTAACCAGTCTTTCTCCTTTTCATCTTTTGAGAAGGGTCTACTGGAACTGCTAGAGGATATGTGAGCTTCTAAGACATTCACTTTTGAACTGTGGATCTAACGTCTGGAGTTTGGATAAGAGTGGTTTCACCAGCCTTTCTCTTGTCTATAGCCTGGATAGACATGTTTGTTCTCATGCACTTATAATACACTCTGTATATAAGGGCAAGCTGTCTGGTTCCATGTAACAGGAGAGTTCTATGGGTTTTGATGTTGAGGGTGAGGACCTTCAAGATGTGAGGGTCATCAAGTGCTACAATGAGATTGGGGAAACAATCAAAATGGATTGGTTCGTCACTCAAACTGGATTCCATGGTACCTAAGAGGCTGTCATTAAACCTAAGATGACGAGTATCTCTAAGGGCCATAAGGATTGAGTTATTCAACCCTTCTCTGATCAATGGTTTTACTCCAACTTGGACTAAACCAAGGTGAAGGAATTTATGATCTTTGTCCCTGTGAGCTTTCACTGCTGTAGGGGATAACAAATAACATGTTTCATACTCCTTGTTGATGCTATAAACTTGCTCTATAGTCCTAACATGGTAGTCTGTTTTGAAAGTCTTTTTCAAGGACCACAATGATGACTTATAGACCTGGTTTGTGGGTACTTTTGGTATGTTCCAATCTCCTAACTTCTGATCTAGATCTGAAAGCTGGTACAACTCCGAGTTGATCGTTCCATCATCTTGAGGGATCTCAGGGAGGGTTGTACTGCTAGATCTAATGCCGGTGGATGAATCACTCCTTCTAAACATCCTATTCATCATTCTGGATTAAAAGCCCAAGAAATCAATTACAACCTAGACTACCTTTATCTTCCAATTTCTAGATCTAACCTTAGATTTGAAACAGGGTGTTCAAAGAGACTGATGCCTTCTGTGACTCTTGTAACCACTTACAGCCACTTACATCTATTCTGGTGTACTAGAACTCCACCTTACGCAAACCCTAACGCTCTCCTAGCTTGGTGGGAATTACTGCTTGGCCGCGAGTATTGACAAACTTTAGGATATTAGTCTTACCGGGCTACAAACCGACACAAAACCGGATTGATACTTCTCAATAGTACACATCTACAACAAATTTTGGGCAAGAAACAAAGATAGGAAAAAGAAGATAACTGAGAAACAATTGATTAGCTCAAACAGGTAATCACAGGATAATAAACAAAAAGAATGAACGGGAGGCTCAGCCTACCACCAAAAGAAAGAACAATAAACACTGACTAAGATGAAATAATAGATGAAGAGTGATATGTATGGGAGTGGAAGTGCTATTAGAAAATAGATGTAAAACAAAATAATGTTTGTAAGAGATAACATATTCAAAATAATGTATAATCACAAAATATTGGATAACTATGGCGGTATAACCGGCCAACTTGATTGAATAAAAACAGTAACTTACAACACTTACTATATATATATATATATATATATATATAAATAGAGACCTCATATGGAAAAGTATGAGATTCTGCCAAGTAACACATTCTTGGCAAAGAGAATTGAAATATTCTCAAGTGCCACATCAAATATAAAAACAAACTTAAGTATTAAATATTTGTTTCATTTGGTTCAATATTTCAAGATTTTTTTAATTATAAAGTAATTATTCTTTGTATCTTTTAGTTCAATGTTTCAAGATTATTCCTCTTTCAATATACACACAAAATTCTTTGCATTTTAATTCACCATTTTCACCTCTTGCATTTCTACTCCTTTATATATACCTACCCAGAGCTCTTCATGTCATCCCATGTTAAATACAACAAACCAAAAATGATTTCATTTACCTTCAATCTTTCAACGAGTCCTACCTAACTTTTTCATTTTGGTCTCATCTAATCCTAACTCATATGAGTTAGCTACAACCAAGGAAGGGAGGCATGCATACAACAATTCCGATTTTGATGTTATGGTCAAACATTGTAAATTTGTGGGTTTTGTAAATGATGTGATTGATTGAGGGTGTTCGGGATGCGTATTTTGTTTTAGAATTAAGGAGAAAGAGAAAAATACATTTTACATCAACTTTTATTTTACAATATTCCTCCGAAGTTGCTTTTTATTTCTCATTACTTGAATTGAATAATTATAATGAATCATACGTGCAATTTATAATTGTTTCTTTTTATGTAAACTCATTTCTAAAAATATTCTATAACAATTATGCTATTATATATGTACAAAATTATCAAAAACCATCTTACACAAAATATTACAACATTATCTGTGTATCGCACGGGCAACTTACTAGTATATATAAAAGCGCACACCCTTAGTGATGTTGGTATTGACTTTTCGCACAAGCAAATTGAAAAACACAGAATCCCAGCTACACAGTTTAGGACAACTTTAAATTGCAATAATTTTAAGACTACTCAAAAGGATGTTTCATTGACAAGCAAAAAAATCAAATCAACCTTAGTTAAAGCACTGCAAATGCATCACCCAAGGATTAAGCAAACTCTAAGAATGCAGCTAGAGAAAACACAAATCCCAAGCTCCAATAATAAAATATAGACTAAAAATGATTATGTGGAAGATACACACACATAAATATATATATATATATATATATATATTTATGTGTGTGTGTGTGTGTGTGTGTGTGTGTGTGTGTGTGTGTGTGTGTGAGTGTGTGTGTGTGAGAAAATCAATAAACCAAAAGGGTCAATCAAATAGTTAAGGGAGAATTAAGTTCAATCATAAATAAGATCTAACACAGCCGCAACAAGGTTATCTATATTCAATGTAAAATTTTTAAAAGACAAGGAGAAAAATACATATATGAGATTATTGAGAAAACCAAAGAGAATCTTGATCTCAACCCTATGTCACTCTAGCAAATTCTTTTAACTTGCATCTTAATTCAATAAAGAAACCTTTAAATTTTAGGAAAATAATATCGATATCTAGAGATAAGAGAGCATATGGCCTTAGGTCCCTATCTAACTTCGTTTCCCGAGTAGATATATCAACATTAAATTTTTTTTAATATGGGAAATTTGGGTAGTGGAGTCATAAAACCCGAAAACATTCTGCTGCATGGTCCAACAATAAAACACAAGCAGTAAGTGATTTAGGCTCACCAAGTCGTTTGGGAACAAATCGTTTCAGAGGAAATTACCTATGCAAGATTCCATGACCTAAAACTCTGCACAAAAGAAAAGTCACCAAAAACTTTCATTATGTAAAGAATAGAATAAGAAGATAGATTTTGAGGGAAAATAACTATAAGTTTCCATATTATTTTCACAAGAATACCATAGGGAGGTGTTCTGCTATATCCAAAAGCTCTAGGGGGTTAAGTGTAACATAATTAACCGGTTGACTCGTAAAGCAATACCATATGGGGGGAGAAGAAAACTCGTGAGGTTTGGTTTTCTAAGGGGAAACCACCGCACACACCGGGGGGAGGTTGAACATTTTTCCTAAACGAATACTTGTTCGGAAAGCCCCGTTTGCTACTTGTCAGATCTGCACTCAGTGTCTGAAGAGGAAGGAAAAAAAATAGAGGGGGAGGGAGGGTATTGGGAAGGAGAAAATTCACACATGGTAGTTTCTGCCTAAACCAAAGTAGTTTCAAAATTTTACATAGTGCATTTAAACTTAATTAGCCTTCATAAAGAACATAGGAAAGTGAGGGTGACTTGTGATACCATAACAACAATGAATCTATGTTGTAGGCTCTGGTCCAATTTGAGCACCTGTTCAAACAGATTATAAGGGACATTCATCTTTGAGATCAAATCAGGAGGGACTAACAGAAATAAAAACTTAACTAACCTGGATAGTTGCATTTTAGCAAATGTTTTTGTCTTACCAGTTTAATATTGACCCAAAACTCACCAGCAGGATATTGAAAGGGCAACTGAAACACAGTATATTGAGGGAATTGCAGATGGATTCCTGGAACCAGCTCTTGCTATCCATAAAACCGCATTCTTTTCTGCAGCAGCAAACAGCTTCAGGCCTAGTAGATCCACTAGATCCCACGGACTCCAAGAGTGCCCGATGCATTTAAAAAGATGAATCCAATAGCTCACGGATTCATGTTTTTACAGAAAATTTCAGGGGTTCAAGCATAAAGAAAATTTGAATCCCATAAATATGACATCATAATTAGTTACTAGTAATCAATTTCTGGAATCCCATTAGGCATGATAACATTATAAAAATCCAACTTGAATGTCAATGTATTACAAAATTGATAGATTATTATCAATGTTTTTTTTTAAGCGGCAGAAGGGAATCTGAGGAATTTAAAAAAGGAACCAAAAGAATACCTTTATAATAAGCTAATTCTTATAGTGTAGATGGAAACACAGTTTTAAGTACACACACAATGGAAGTGTTATGAAGCATCTATTAGAAATAACATTTTAGCACAAGAAAAGAACTCTCCCCACCCCAATAAAAATAATTACGAACTGTTCATTTTTTATAAAAAAATCCCTTTCTTGCAGGACAAGTGGACAACGATGAGAAGGAAGAAAAATAAGCAAAAGACTATATAAGTGGTTGGAGATAGAGAGAGAGAGAGCCAAAAACCACTAGGAAACCAAAAGACTCAAGGTTATGATGCAATGGGCATTAGAAACCTGAAAGCACAAAAGGAAGCATGGAGAATTAAAAGGAATTTGTTTCCACTGACATGTAATCAAAGTAAAATGCACTTACACTGATGGCATTCTTTTAAATAACCTAAGATCCCACATATCTTGAGGTATGATGACACATGCGTTTATTAAATCCTGGAAGAAGAATAGGTGCCATAAAAACACTTTCAGAATAAAAGCATGTACATTTTTGTAAATGGAATCGATTATAGAAGGCATCACATAATTGCTTAGAAAAAAGGATAATACAAATGAAGTGTGAGAACACAGTCTAAATGGATACACGTTTAAGCACTCGCATGTGAAATTATGTTTCGAAGGAGCACCAAAGCCGAATCTACCTACATGGAAATTAAAATGAACATTAAAGTGACAGCTCAAACAAACAATTAGAAAAACTTCCAGGCTATGTTAGTAAATTTCCCAAAAATTAGATCTTTTAGGCTGTGTTTATTTCATGCTATCAACAAACCAGAGAAAGGTTGTCTATCATCATAACTATAATTCAGTAAGACCCGAATCAAAAAAACAAAATGAATCCAAAAGGCATAACTTACTAATAAATAATAAATGTACACAAACAAACAAAAAAGAAGAGTCAAGCTGGGTGAAAATTGAAGGTGCTCAAAAAAAAAAAAGTTGAAGAAATATGCAAGAACTCAAACCCTCAATATACTGAGACTATCAAAGAAGACTGACACTACCAAAGAAGATTGTACAAACAAAACTTACAACAGCTATATTGACAATACGAAAGAAGATTCCATAAACAAAACTTAAAACTGCAGTTACTAAGCTGAACATTGGTAACCCATGCAAGAGACAATTCAATATTACTTGCCAACTACAGTCAAACTGCAAACTTTTCTCAAAAAAATAAGTCAGTTTTAAGTTTTAAGTATGAGGATAACAATATTAATTAAAGCAAAACAGAAGGCATATGATCATTAATAGGATTTATAATTTTGTGATACGTAAAAAGTTTTCTTGCAAAAAAAGAGGAACTTAAACACACAAAAGTGCACAAGAGGATCCCTTCAAGAAATTTATAGAACTTTATAATGCCCAGAGAACAAAAAAAAAAAAGATAGACCTAGCCCAAATGAAAAAATCAGGAAACTATTGCTGATTATTCAAAAATAAGACAATATACTTGGAAAAGAACTTCCCAGAAATTGTGCACGCATGCATTATAAGTGATAAAGATCATGATTCTCTTAAGAAAAAATCCACCCCCCACCCAAAAAAAAACCACCAAAAACTCACACACACAATTACAATAGAACTGGTATTGAATCATTGCCACATAGCTGAAAAATTAAAAACAAATCTGAAAGATTATTACATGATTAGGGAGAAGGCTAACCGCATAGAAAAATGCTCACACTTTCCAGCATCACTCTTATCCTTACACTAACAAGATCTATAGATATTAATCCGAATAAACGGCCCATTTGACTTCGAGACAGTATTAACACTGCTATTACAATGATTCTCCTCCACCACAATACTCCTCTCCATGTTAGCAAATAATACCATAGGATGCAAAAACACAATTTTCTACACCCCCCAAAAAATAAGTAACTCAGTGGGCATCATTATCATATGCTGAAATTACAATTTAGTGGTAATAAAATTAATAGACTTGAACGCAATTTAAAGCTCCATAGTCACTCACAATATCCTAAGCTAAGTCCCAAAGAAACATGTTAGGGTTTAGCACACCCACAAAGAGATCAAAAGGTTCAAAGTAAACCATAAACTAATACCCATATAAATAACAAAGCACACATTAGGGTTTTGTCCTTATAAAAGTTAGATATATCCCCATGCATTGAGATTAATTTTAGAAGCCACTGAATAGTTATAACAACTTGTTATACAAAAAAATGAGTCTTATGTAGCCATCCTGAAATCAGTAATGACAAAGCAGAAGCGTTTCATCAGCATTTCTGAAATTAGTTTTGTTATTGGAAAGCCACACCATGTGAGTTTTGAATCCACAACCTCACCCTATGTCCCACTATTGAGGGAGAAGAAGTGCTATTCAAGCTAGAGCCCATTGGCGAAATTAGGTGATATGCTTACCAAAAATTACTCTAGATTGTTTATATGACTATTAAACCAAATTTAATAATTTAAATTAATTAATGATGATCATTTTTAGTTCATGCCAGCACAGCATATGTGACAGTGACATATGAAACAAGGGGTTTGGCATGTCTTTCCAAGAATGTCTACAGCTTGCCAAAGGAATACACACGTCAACCAGACTACTCATAAAGCAGAAGGATAGTAGTTGCGTCTCTTTTCTAGTAATTGAATGCTTAACATAACTGCCTCTTGGACTAGATCCACAAGATTGAATGTGAAAGTGTTGAACCAAAGCTATGCTAAACATGACCTTTCTTGCCCAAAGCAAATTGAGGCCGAGCATGAACTTCTCTAGCACTTTTCTTGGGCTTTTTCACCTAAACCAACCAGCCCAAGCAAGCCAGTCCTAAGCCTAGTGGCTCGGGTATTCCTAGCTCAATTTCCTCTCTACAAACTAAGCAACTAGCCCTTGCACTGGAAAAATTCTAATCAAAAGGCAACTTACGACCACAAAAGAAAATCTACTTTCTCTGGGTTTGGCTCCATGTAATACCCATTCTGGCAGGAATGCATATTCTCTCCATACATGGCTTCTCCAAGAAGCCAATGACTAATACCAATGTATGGCATCTTGAAGTTACACCCTTCCAAAACATTATCCAGCAATTCTCAGCCTTAATCATCATCTACATCTTCTCCGCCTGTTAGCATACACATCGAGCTTTTACCATTCTAGCTGCACCCCCCACCACAGCTTTTTAAATAAAAAAATATTCCTCTAAAAAAAAAAAAAAAGAAGCCTAACATTCGTTTACCACCTTCAGCATCAAAATAGCCACATGCACAGCATCATCAAGCTCCATATCATCTGTGTACCTAAATGGAAAGGGGAACTTAGTCAATATGAAGAATTGGAAAAACTTAACAAAAACAAAATTGGGGAAAAGAGAGGGGTGGGGATGGTTTTGACAGATAACTAAAGTTAAGTGAGAGATCCTACATCGGTAATTCTTAAGAAATGCATCCAATTGAATTAAATACGTAGTAAATATAGATAAAAATTAAAGAAATATCGCTACATGCATTTTAAGTTCAAATTTAATGGTGTGGACAAATGTTTATGACCTGTGATATTACCTCTTGTTCTTTACAAAGTTGTACTTGATCTTTAAGCTGCAAAATTAACCACAGACATGAGACAAGCTTACCAAGACAAGTGGAAGTACGGAAGGTGCATCTCAGCAATGTGATGGGTAACTTCGAGGGCTTTTATATGATTCCAAAGGGGTCGCAAGTCAGCGAATAATTTCTTCACAGAAATCTCAAGAGACTTTGCATGCTTGAAAAAGGTGTGTTTCAATAAGTTCCGCCTCTTTGCTTGATCTTTCACCAGACACATTGCAACCATTTCTTTAAAAGACTGATCACATATGAA
The DNA here is from genome assembly GCF_932294415.1 of Quercus robur. Taxonomy (NCBI): domain Eukaryota; kingdom Viridiplantae; phylum Streptophyta; class Magnoliopsida; order Fagales; family Fagaceae; genus Quercus; species Quercus robur. The sequence continues at coordinate 27,934,069 of NC_065534.1, read as the reverse complement.
AATCATGCAATTAGAATATTATTCTACATGAGAGACATAGAAAGATGGCAACCACCAAAGAACATATCTTTTGAACATGAATTCCTTAGAAAACTTTCAAAATTACAAATAAACACACAGAAGACAAACTCGTAAACAACTCCAATATTTAATGTGAAGAGACTGTATGTTTCGAACTTGAGATCAAATAAAAGCACATATTAATTGGCAGCCAATATTTTAGGTGATTTAAACCTGTGATATTACCAAATTGAACTCTGATTTGAAGATATCAGATCAAAGCCCATGTCAAGAGATCAAAGGCTATATATGAGTTGTTGCTCAAAGAACTTGAAAAGTAAGGGGTTATATGAAAGCCATGAGACACCTGAAAATCAAGCTAAGCCAAAACATCACTGTAACGAGAAATTTTAATAAACCTTCACATTGTTTTCAATTACATATAGGCAAAAAAATATCAAAAAGGAACTTGTTTTTCCAGAACATAGGCATTGAAATTGAAGACACAGTCAACCAATGAAAACTTACACTGGTTTGGCCCGATAATGAAGGTCTCAATTTGGAGTTTGTCATGCTTGATTAAGTCCACAAACTGGCTTAATTCAATGGGATTTGCATACTTTTATTCCTTGTTTCGCACTGCAAGAACTTGGTCAACCATCGAATCAGTAGTTCTAAACAAAATGAACCCACGTAAGAGACCTATTTCTTGTGACTTACTGCTTGCATCCATCCCATATTATTAGTCCAGCGTAGAGGATTCAACTTTTTATAGGGATATTATCTCTTTGAAATAAATTGTTATCATTTTCCAAAACTGCCATCCAAGATTTAAATTGAAATAAAGCAAATAAAAAAGGGTATTTTTTTTAATAAAGTAACTGTTAGGAAAGTTATTAATAATCTGCCAATTGGGGTTTCAACATTCACAGTATATTGGGGCATCCCAAAGGAACAGTGGACAAGCCACATGGGCGAAGGTAGCATGTAAAGCATCACAAAGCAACAGGAAATAAAAAATTGATTTTCCATCCAATTATCACAGGTCAAAACCTAAAAAAGAAACGGCATGTGTAAATTATATGAAAACATAGGCTAAACACAAAAACATAGATATGCACACTTCAAACATGAAATCTATATCCTACAATCTAGGAAACATGGACATGGGTACAGGTACAGTACAACATGGCAATTTTTGAAAAATTAGGACATGGGTATATCGGGGATATATATATATATATATATTTCCAACTTATAAAAATTGTTTTATAACAAAAATATTATTTATTTTTAAATAATTGTTAAAAAATCTATTAGAAGCATTTTAAAGTCTATCCACTAATACCATCTACCTAGATAATGAAAAAAGAATTGTACAAAGTTGACTACCTGGCTTGATAGGTGGTAGACTTTTAACTCATAAAAGACAAAAAAAATTGAAAAGAAACATCTATTTACACATCTTTTGTTCAAGTGGGTGGTTGAAGATAAAAGAGCTCTTAATGTGTGACACTGTGAGGCAGACAAAGCAATAAAAAGCACACATGGACAGAAAGGGCAAAGGGGAAAAACTATAAAGGGAAATAGGATTATAGATCTAAGAGCTGAAGAAGAAGAAGAAGAAGAGATCAGCATGATAGGAAGAAGAAAATTGGCGTGGGAGGATGAAGAAGAAGAAAAAGATCGGTGTGAGAGGAAGAAGTGAAGGAGATCGGCGTGAGAGGTAGTGCGTTTCAGCTTTTTATTTTGGAGCAGAAAAATGGTTGGGACACGCATGCACAAAGAAAACATCAATAGAAACAAGACAAGTAGACAAATGTACAAGAGGAAAGATCAAACCCTTAGTGGCGCAAGCTTTGAATCCACCACATGTAGCAATCTGAAAATACACATACCCAGCTAAAGCTAAATAGTTCAAGAAAAACGCTTCCAAGAAAATTAAAAAAATAAAAAAAAAAATCAACTCAGAACAATATAAGAAAGAAAACAACAAAATCAAATCAACCTTACATAAAAGAATGCAAACATAAAAGGATGCAACCGCATCACCCTTGGAATTAAATAGATTATACAAAATAAAAAAATAAATACACAAGCATCATTTAACGGAAAATAAATTAAAAAAGTAAAAGAGAAAATCAAAAACCCCCACGAACAATTGTTAAAGCTAAAGCAGATCGGAAACAAGTGGTTAGGGTAGAAGCACAATCAAAACTTAGGTAACCTAAAGCAAAATGCTAAAAAGATTATGATAAATAACAGTAAAAAGTGACTCAAAATGAGATTTATAACATGCACTAAGAATGGCAGGGGTTGCAAAACAACAAATAGAAAAACTAGCATATTACCCAACAAATATAAAGCTAATTCCAATTAACACTGAAAGCCAAACTCTTCTCTTCTTCAGGTCACACTGTTATATTACTACCCCACACCTATAAGAGGCATTGATAATTAGCTATTGAAATTGATATTAAGGTTGCCAACACAGAATGACCAAAAATTAAACAAGACAGACAAAAAAGCATAAGTATTGCAAGAGAAATTTCAAATGCAGACTGAGACTGGAGTTAATAATCCGCCCAAAAAAATGGAAACAAAACCTAGGAAAAGTAACGAACGAGCCTAATTGCAAATCAACACATGCATATGAGCACTATACGGTGGCACATTGCCTATCCTTTTAGACAAAGCAAACAGCCCAGAGAAATTTCGCACATTTTCGCACTAGCCAAACAAGGAAATAGAGAACCCAAATATGCCTTTTAACTACTAATGCATGCAAGCTAAACATAACAATCAACCAAAAAAAAACTAAAAAAAAAACATTAAATCAATATAATCCAACAGAAATTTTAATATAAAATAAATTAATTAATTCTCAAAAGCTAAATCATACCCAAGAAAACCTTCATGCGATCTTTGGGCTCAATTCCAGAATTTGAAGCAGACCCACATGAACAAACACAAAGGAAACAGTATAAAAATGTGAAATTGCCTCCAAAAACAAAAACACATAAAACAAAAAAATTTAATATAAAAAAATAATTAATACTAAAAACCAAAATCATACCCAAGTAAACCTTAATGCAACCTCTGGCCTCAATTCCAGAATTTGAAGCAAACCCACATGAACAAACACAGAGGAAATAGTATTAAAAACATGAAATTGCTTCCGAAAACAAAAACACATAAATTTCATAAATTAAAAAAACGAAAAAAAATAAATAAATAAAAAATCATGGAAGTGAAGGCTCAGTGAAGTTGACTCTCCCAAGTTGAAGAACCCAACTCACCTTCGTTTCGTGGGCTCGGCAATGACATGCATATTTTCAAAAATCCGAACCCTAACGGAGGCATTTTTGACTCGGTGAGAGAGAGACTGTAAGAGAGGAAGGAAAACAAAGCTTACCTGAATTTCTAGTAGATACCTATTATTCTAATCCCAATGTTGATGCTCGAAATTTGTCCTTCAAATATGATAAAAATAATCCAACTAATTAGAAAAATCAAAATAGTACTCCAAAGATTAAAAAAAAAAAATTAACGACTGATGAGCTCCAAAAAAAAAAAAAAATAGTAATAAACAAGAGAATTGACATTTACATCTCACATAAAATTGGATTAACAAAGTTGAAAAACGAAGTTTTGGCTCCTTGGAAGCAAATTGGTGGAGAAGTATGATTGTTGTTCGTTTCACATTCTTCGTCTTAATGCTTCTTCTTCAGCAAAAGAAATTGAACAGATGAAACTAAGTTAAAACCAAAAAAAAAAAAAAAAATCAAAGAGATTTAGCCATCAAATATAGCACCAACTTTGATAAGACAATTTTAATTATGAAAAAATAAAAACCAACCTCAAGAATATCTCATAATCTCCCAATCTAAATAAAACTTGCTTAATGTGCAAGGTAGTGGATGACCCAGTTGGGATTGCTTAAGTGGCAATCCAAACTGGACATGGAGTTGCCACCATAACAGGATAACCCAGTTCAACTAAAAGCAAGAAAACATCAATAAAACCTAGATGATAGGATAGATGACCAAGCACTACATAAAAGCACAAACCCTTAGTGATGTTGGTATTGACTTTTCGCATGAGCTAATTGAAAAACACAGAATCCCAGCTACACTGTTTAGGACAATTTTAAATTGCAATAATTTTAAGACTACTCAAAAGGATGTATCATTGACAAGCAACAAAATCAAATCAAACTTAGTTAAAGCACTGCAAATGCATCACCCCAAGGATTAAGCAAACTCCAAGAATGCAGCTAGAGAAAACACGAATCCCAAGCTCCAATAATAAAATATTGACTAAAACTGATTATGTGGAAGATACACACACACACACACATATATATATGTGTGTGTGTGTGTGTGTGTGTGAGAGAGAGAGAGAGAGAGAAAATCAATAACCCAAAAGGGTCAATCAAATAGTTAACGAAGAATTAAGTTCAATCATAAATAAAATCTAACACAGCGGCAATAAGGTAATCTATATTCAATATAAAACTTTTAAAACACAATAAGGAGAAAGTACTGATATGAGATTATTGACAAAACCAAAGAGAATTTTGATCTCAACCCTATGTCACCTTACCATATTCTTTTAACTTGCATCTTAATTCAATAAAGAAGCCTTTAAATTTTAGAAAAAGAATATCAATATCTAGAGATAAGAGAGCATATGGCCTTAGGTCCCTATCCAATTTCGTTGCCCTAGTAGATATATCAGCATTAAAATTTTTTAACATGGGAAATTGGGATAGCAAAGTCATAAAACCTGAAAACATTCCTCTGCATGGTCCAACAATAAAACACAAGTAGTAAATGATTCAGGCTCACCAAATCAAATGGGAACAAATCGTTTCGAAGGAATTACCTGTGCAAGATTCCATGACAAAAGTTCTTATAAAAAAAACAACTGCAATATCAGTAGATAAGCTCACTATTATAAAAAAGCGTATTAATCCTGATATATTATTGATAGTGTTGAAGGTGTTAATGACATTTACACATTGCAGTTGCTAGAAACAAACCAAAGGAATGAAAGAATTACATTACCTTCTTTTGAAGCACTCAGAAGATTCAGTTCAACAATAACATCAGCTATATCAAAGCATTTGATCTCCTCAACTACTATCACCAACATAGTTAACACAGTTTCAAGTACCCGTATGAAGCAATAATATCAATATCTAACAATTTTGAAAGCAAAAGAGAAGGAAGATTATGGACAATATCTCTTACACACACCTGAAAGCCCACCTCATGATAAAGCAGAAACCCCATGTCAACTCAAATTGAATTACCAAACTCCACAACAAAGCACAATAGAAGCTTCCTGGGATAATGGAGAACTTTGTAACAAGAAATTAAAGAACAGGAAAAATAGAGATGGATGAACTTGGACTCAGCACCTAGGGTTGGCTAGAGATTTGATGCAGGACAAACCAAAATAGCACAAGAAGAAAAATATGTGAATAAAGGATTGATAAGAACTGATTAAGCAAAGGAAAAATGGTGAGTGACTGACTAAGAGGACAGCCATGCCTCTTAGAAGAATTGAAGGGATTAGAGAAGAATAGTACTATGAAAAGTCTGAATTCTCATTGCATGCCTCTTACAATCCATCTCCACACCTTTATACAATTCATGAACACAACTAACTAACACTAACTGCAAGCTGGCTACACTGATCTAATGATCTAACTAACTAACTGTTAAGCACATGGCTCCTAACTAATCAACAATTAAGCACATGACACAATCAATTTTTTTTTTTTTTGATAAGTAAGAAAGATGTATATTCAAGAAGCTACCTCATGAAAAAACATAAGACAGAACAAAGAGTACAGAAAAAGAAACAAACAGACAGAAAAAGCTAATTGCAAAGGAGAGAACTAAGGAACAAAGGGAGAGAATCACTAGAGGTGAGTCCCCAAGCCCTAGACCAATCAAAAAGAGAACCACTAAAAGAAGCAATGTGGCCCTAACCTTCAATTCCAAATAAGCGGCTGGTGTCTAGTACCAAGTGTTGACGCGACACTGTTGTTTCTATAGTGCATTTAAACATAATTAGCCTTCATAATTAACATAGGAAAGTGAGGGTGACTAGTGATACCATAACAACAACAAAAAATCTGTCTTTTGTAGGCTCTGGTCCAATGTGAGCACCTGTTCAAATAGATTATAAGGGATGTTCATCTTTGAGATCCAATCATACTAACAAATCAGAAGGGACAAACAGAAGTAAAACTTAACTAACCTGGATAGTTGCATTTTAGCAAATGTTTATAAAATTTGTCCTTCTAGTTGAATATTGACCCAAAAGACCATGGGTTTAGCAACAAAATCACCGTTCGTCTGCAAAAATACAAATAAAAATCAATCCTCTGTTACAGAGGTCTTAAAAAGTAGAGTTGAAACTTGACAAGAAAGACAGAAAGATCAGAATATCTCCATTTTACAAATGAAAGATGTGCAACTTCTAGTGGCTTTGGCTTTTTCAATGTACAATCTCTTCAAGCCATCAATAATTGATGTAATTGCATTGGGAGGAAGCTAAGCAAGAGACGATGAGAGAGGAGACACATTAGGCAACAAATCAAAATTAAGATATCCCTCCTAAAAAGAAGTATACTTTGTATGATGCTTTGTAATTTTATAGGTAAAAAATTTTCAATAAAAAGGCACAATACAGGGCACAATCCTAGAACAAGGGATGCATGTAAGAGAAGCACCAAAAGGTAAAGCCTATATTGTATATCAAAAGAATAATTGCCAAACAGAAAATAGTTCTCAAAATAGAAATTTTTTTTTTTTTTTTTTGAGAATAAAATAGAAAATATTTAAACATGAAGGAACCTGATTTTTTTAGAGACAAAGAAAGAATAATGAATAAAAAACTCAACGATAAAAAGTACTATCATTGACTTATATATATATATATATATATATAATTTCATCGAGCTCCACCAATGCCCTAGCTTTTACCATTCTAGCTGCACCCCACCACAGCTTTTTAAATAAAAATATATTTCTTTAAAAAAAAAAAAAAAAAGCTTAACATTCATTTATGCCTCCTTCAGTATCAAAATAGCTGTATGCACAGCATCCTCAAGCTCCATATCATCACTGTAACAAAATGGAAAGGGAAACTTAGTCAATATGAAGAATTGGAAAAACTTAACAAAAACGAAATTGGGGAAAAGAGAGGGGGTGGGGATGGTTTTGACAGATAACTAAAGTTACATGAGAGATCCTACATCGATTATTCTTAAGAAATGCATCCAATTGAATTAAATATGTAGTAAATATAGATAAAAATTAAAGAAACATCACTACATGCATTTTAAGTTCAAATTTACTGGCGTGGACAAATGTTTATGACCTGTGATATTACCTCTTGTTCTTTACAGAGTTGCACTTGGTCTTTAAGTTGCAAAATTAGCCATAGCCACGAGACAAGCTTACCAGGACAAGTGAAAGTACGGAAGGTGCATCTCAGCAATATGATGGGTTACCTGGAGGGCTTTTACATGATTCCAAAGGGGGTGGCAAGTCAGCGAATCATTTCTTCACAGAAATCTCAAGAGACTTTGCATGCTTGAAAAAGGTGTGTTTCAATAAATTCCGCCTCTTTCCTGGATCTTTCACCAGACACATTGCAACCATTTCTTTAAAAGACTGATCACATATGGAAATCATGCAATTAGAATATTATTTTACAAGAGAGACATTGAAAGATGATCACCAAAGAACATAACTTTTGAACATGAATACCTTAAAAACTTTCAAAATTACAAATAAACACACAGAAGACAAACCTGAAAATTTTGTTTTCTAACAAAAATATTTTAAAAAAATCTTTTAGAAGCATATTAAAGTCTAGGCACTGATACTGTCTACCTAGATAATGAAAAAAGAACTGTAAAAAGTTGACTACCTGGCTTGATAGGTGGTAGACTTTTAACTCATAAAAGACATAAAAATTTGAAAAGAAACATCTATTTACACATCTTTTGTTCAAGAGGGTGGCTGGAGATAAAAGAGCTCTTAATGTGTGTCACAGTGAGGCAGACCAAGTAATAAAAAGCACACATGGGCAAAAAGGGCAAAGGGGCAAAACTGTAAAAGTGAAATAGGAGTATAGATCTAAGAGCTGAAGAAGAAGAAGAAGAAGAAGAAGAAGAGATCAGCGTGATAGGAAGAAGAAGATCGGCATGAGAGGAAGAAGTGGAAGGAGATTGGTGTTAGAGATAGTGCGTTTCAGCTTTTTATTTTGGAGCAGAAAAATGGTTGGGACACGCATGCGGCCATGTCCAACAAGTTTCCTGTGTCCTGTACAATGAAAATGTCAATAGAAACAAGACAAGTAGACAAATTTACAAGAGGAAAGTGCAAAACCTTAGTAGCACAAGCTTTGAATCCACCACATGTAGCAAACTGAAAATACACATACCCAGCTACATAGTTCAAGCAGCATTTAACAAAAAATAAATTAATAAAGTAAAAGAGAAAATCAAAAACCCTAACGAACAATTGTTAAAACTAAAGTAGATTGGAAACAAGTGGTTAGGGTAGAAGCACAATCAAAACTTAGATAACCTAAAGCAAAATGCTAAAAGGACTATGATAAATAACAGTAAACAGTAACTCAAAATGAGATATATAACATGCAGTAAGAATGGCAAGAGTTGCAAAACAACAAACAGAAAAACCAGCATATTACCCAACACTTAGCAGACAAATGTACAAGAGGAAAGTGCAAACCCTTAGTGGCGCAAGCTTTGAATCCACCACATGTAGCAAACTGAAAAAACACATACCCGGCTACACAGTTCAAGAAAAACACTTCCGAGAATATAAAAAATAAAAAATAACAAAACAAATTCAACTTCAAAGAAAATACGAAAGAGAACAACAAAATCAAATCAACCTTACATAAAAGGATGCAAACGCATCACCCCTAGTATTAAATAGATTATAATAAACAAAAAATAAATACACAAGCATCATTTAACGAAAAATAAATTAATAAGAAAAAGAGAAAATCAACAACCCCAATAAACAATTGTTAAAGCTAAAGTAAATCAGAAACAAGTAGTTAAGGTAAAAGCACAATCAGAACTTAGGTAATCTAAAGCAAAATGCTAAAAAGATTATGATAAATAACAGTAAACAGTGACTCAAAATGAGATTTATAACATGCACTAAGAAAGGCAGGAGTTGCAAAACAACAAATAGAAAAACTAGCATATTACCCAACAAAGGCGGTGACAAAAGCGGGTATGCTAAATATGTTTTCAACAGCTAAAATGCTAATGTAACGAATAGTTTTAACAATCCATACCTGAATAACCCTCTTAAAATCATCTATATGACATGGACCATTTGGGTTACTTGCAAGACTTCCTATAGGAACCCCCAGAGAATAGGATTATACCTTTGTAAGACATGACAGGAAAAAAAAAAAAACCAAATCAAGCAAATAGCATGTAAAGAAACCTGATAATGTCATCCAATTTGATCTCGTTAGCGTACTCGGTCAAAGATTCATAAAACTCAAAGATACCCTACATACACAAATTAAACAGACATACTCAGTCAGAAAGAGAGGGAAAGATGCATGCAAAAGACAAAAAATCGAACACAAAAAGACGGATTATATAAAACAGTTTATAAATGTGACAATTATGCAAGGTACTCTTGGAATATCAACCCAAACCAAGACCAGTTCACATCATATGTAAGACCATCCACATGCTTAATAAGGAAGGAGAACAAAGCTTACCTGAATTTCTCGTCAGTGCTAGTTATGCCGAAGTAATAGAAGAAAAGATGTAATTTTACTTTCATCTCTGACTATTAAACAGAGGATATATGGCAATAGGCCCAAAATAAACCACTTCATAGACAGGATATATAGTAATAGGTTCAATTGGCTCACCAGTTTGCTGCTCCAATTCAGACAGGTTGGAAATTTAATCCTATCAATTAATCTACATTAAATTGATCACCCTGCTACAATGTGAAGGAATGCAACATATATTTGATTAATAATATCTCTTCAAAGACATATGGCAGGCAAGAAGAGCAAGCAGCAAGCTACTCCACTTGAGCTAAATATCATCAATTTCAGCTGGGGTTAGGTTCTCTACAAAAAGCAAGTACAACAAAACTAATATGAATTAAAAACTACAAAAGAAACTTAAAACTAAGAGAATCATAAAAGTCTAGGAATGATAAGAAAATCAGAGTTTAACCAGGACAGTATCAATAATAAATAGAGGAAACATAAATGATAAATTTTTATGGGAAGGAGGCTAATTAAAGACGATATCAAGGAAAAGGGCTTTTATGTTGCCATTCTGAAATTAGTAATGACAAAGCAGAAGCATTTCATCATCATTCTAAATTAATTTTTTTATTGGAAAGCCACACCATGTGAGTTTTAAATCCACGATCTCTATCCCACCATTGAGGGAGAAGAAGTGCTAATCGAGCTAGAGCCCATTGGTGAAATTAGGTGGTATGCTTACCAAAAATTAACTAATGATATGAATATTTCTAGTCATGTCCATAGATTATATATGTTTTTTTAAGGTAAGCCAAGATTATATACCAATATGTGCATACTGTTACCAAAAATCATGCATGGTCCAAAGCTTCAACAAAATTTGTGACGTTCTATCAGCCACCTGTAGACATGTATTAGCCTAGCATTACAAGTCCCATGCAAGTGAACTGTTAGACTATTTTACCTGGCGATTTAATTACAAATGGTTCATCAGAACCCATGAAACAAAAGAGAAGCTGCTCTGCATAATTACTTGTAGACTGAAAAAGTAGTCACTAATGCAATATGACAACAAACATGACCAAAGGCTTATGAAAAAAACAAAAGATTGATGAGCATAACATTTGTAAAAAGGAGCATACGAATAACAAAATATGAATACTGATACCAACAAAAAGCATGATATTATAGACAAACCCTAGTTTAAGAGGATCTCTATTCTTTATCTGTGAAAAAAATTCTTCAACAATTCACTGTTAAGCACATGGCTTCTAATTAATCAACAATTAAGCACGACACAATCAATTAATAAGCACATGATTCTAACCTTCAATTACAAAGATGATACAAAACTTTACGAACAAACTACCTCTTATAATAAGCTGCTAGTGTCTAGTATCAAGTGTTAATGCTGCACTGTTGTTGTTACTGGTGCTTACTGATACAAAAACTGGTGCTTACTGATACAAAACTTTACTTACTCATGCTTACTGATGCTGCATACATGATGCACTAGCTGGATCATATGCATTAAGTCAAGCTACTTCTCATAGGTTCCTAACATGGAGAACAGTCAGTACCTAGGCTTGCTTGGATAGCACCAAGTAAGGAAAAAAACCACTAGGAGTCAACACTTAGGGCTGGCTGGAGTCAGCACCAAACCATGGACTCAATTTCAAAAGAAACTTTATTCATCAAAATAATCTCCCTTTCTTGGGGTACATACTTGGCTTATATAGACTATTATATTCTAATTCATCATAAAGTGACACAATACATGGAACTCATTTCATAACAAATAACAATAAAATTAAAAATAGGTATCATTAATATAGAGATATTAACAATGGCACCATTAAGCATCCATATTAAAGAAAGTCACATTAAGTCCAGAAATGTACTCCATACCATACTTAGGTGCCCATTGGCCTTGTCAGCGAAGCTCCAACCATCTCTCTCCAGTGATGTAGAATACACAGTAAGGAATTAAATCCTTCCACTCCAATATGTTGCATTGATTTGTCAAAGTTGAAGAGATCTTTGGGAAAGCTTAATATTCATTTACCCCTCCTTCAGCATCAAAATAGCCATTTGCACAGCATCATCAAGCTCCATATCATCACTGTACCTAAATGGAAAGGGGAACTTAGTCAATATGAAGAATTGGAAAAACTTAACAAAAACAAAATTGGGGAAAAGAGAGGGGGTGGGGATGGTTTTGACAGACAACTAAAGTTAGGTGAAAGATCCTACATCGTTTATTCTTAAGAAATGCATCCAATTGAATTAAATATGTAGTAAATATAGATAAAAATTAAAGAAATATCGCTACGAGCATTTTAAGATCAAATTTAAAAGCGTGGACAAATGTTTATGACCTGTGATATTACCTCTTGTTCTTTACAGAGTTGCACTTGATCTTCAAGCTGCAAAATTAACCATAGCCATGAGAAAAGCTTACCAGGACAAGTGAAAGTATGGAAGGTGCATCTCAGTAATATGATGGGTAACCTGGAGGGCTTTTACATGATTCCAAAGGGGTGGCAAGTCATCGAATCATTTCTTCACAGAAATCTCAAGAGACTTTGCATGCTCGAGAAAGGTGTGTTTCAATAAGTTCTGCCTCTTTGCTTGATCTTTCACCAGACACATTGCAACCATTTCTTTTAAAAGACTAATCACATATGGAAATCATGCAATTAGAATATTATTCTATATGAGAGACATTGAAAGATGGCAAACACCAAAGAACATATCTTTTGAACATGAATACCTTAGAAAACTTTCAAAATTACAAATAAACACATAGAAGACAAACCTGTAAATAACTCCAATATTTAATGCGATAGACATTATCTTTTGAATCTGAGATCAAATAAAAGCACATATTAATTGGCAACCAAAATTTTAGGTGATTTGAATTTTGAAAACATTGAGAGAAGAAGGGATGGCTTTGAAACAAAACAGCCATAACATTCTAAAAAATTAGAGATATTCACATATTTAGAGAGAAATATGTTTAAACCTATGATATAACCAACTTGAACTCTGATTTGAAGATATTAGATCAAAGGCTATATGAGTTGTTGCTCAAAGAACATGAAAAGTAAGGGGTTATACAAAAGCCACAAGACACCTGAAAATCAAGCTAAGCCAAAAACATCACTGTAACTAGAAATTTTAATAAACCTTCACATTGTTTTCAATTACATATAAGCAAAAAAATATCAAAAAGGAACTTGTTTTTCCAGAACATTGGCATTGAAATTGCAGGACACAGTCAACCAATGAAAACTTACACTGGTTTGGCCCGATAATGAAGGTCTCAGTTTGGAGTTTGTCATGCTTGATGAAATCCACAAACTGGCTCAATTCAATGGGATTTGCATACTTTATTCCTTCTTGTTTTGCACTGCAAGAACCTGGTCAACCTTCAAATCAGTAATTCTAAACAAAATACACACATGTAAGAGACCTATTTCTTGTGACTTACTGCTTGCATCCATCCCATATTATTAGTCCAGCGTAGAGGATTCAACTTTTTATGGGGATATATTGTCTTTAAAATAAATAGTTATCATTTTCCAAAACTGCCATCCAAGATTTAAATTGAAATAAACCAAAAAAAAGAGAAAATCAAAAACCCCCACGAACAATTGTTAAAGCTAAAGTAGATCGGAAACAAGTGGTTAGGGTAGAATCACAATCAAAACTTAGGTAACCTAAAGCAAAACGCTAAAAAGATTATGATAAATTACAGTAAAGAGTGACTCAAAATGAGATTTATAACATGCACTAAGAATGGCAGGGGTTGCAAAACAACAAATAGAGAAACTAGCATATTACCCAACAAATATAAAGGTAATTCCAATTAACATTGAAAGCCAAGCTCTTCTCTGCTTCATGGTATTTCGAAACAAAAAAATTAATTAGCAAAACTCCAAGTTAACAAATTATGAAGCAAATCCAAAACATAAGTTAAATCCATATAATTCCCCAAAATCCCAATTCATGCTAGTAAAAGAGAAAGCACTATCTTGATTTCCTTTTACGACCATATTCAGGTCACACTGTTATATTACTACCCCACGCCTATAAGAAGCATTGCCAGATTAGCTATTGAAATTGATATTAAGGTTGCCAACACAGAATGACCAAAAATTAAACAAGACATACCAAAAAGCATAAGAATTGCAAGAGAAATTCCAAACGCATACTAAGACTAGAGTTAATAATCCGCCCAAAAAAATGGAAACGAAACCTAGGAAAAGTAACGAAAGAGCCTAATTGCAAAATCAACACATGCATATGAGCACTATACGGCAGCACATTGCTTCTCCTTTTAGACAAAGCAAACAGCCCAGAGAAATTTCATACATTTTCTTACTAGCCAAACAGGGAAATAGAGAATCTAAATATCCCTTTTAACTACTAATGCATGCAAGCAGAACATAACAATCAACCAAAAATAAACTAAAAAAAAAACATTAAAATCAACATAATCCAACAGAAATTTTAATATAAAAAAATAAATTAATTCTCAAAAGCTAAATCATACCCAAGTAAACCTTAATCCGATCTTTGGCCTCAATTCCAGAATTTGACGCAGACCCACATGAACAAACACAGAGGAAACAGTATAAAAATGTAAAATTTCCTCCAAAAACAAAAACACATAAAACAAAAAAATTTAATACTAAAAAATAAATTAATACTCAAAACCTAAATCATTCCCAAGTAAACCTTAATGCAACCTATGGCCTCAATTCCAGAATTGGAAGCAAACCCACATGAACAAACACACAGGAAATAGTATTAAAAATGTGAAATGGCATCCGAAAATAAAAACCCAAAAATTTTATTAAAAAAAAAAAAACACGGAAGTGAAGCCTCAGTGAAGTTGACTCACCCAAGTTGAAGAACCCGACTCACCTTCATTTCTTGGGCTTGGTGATGACATGCACATTTTCAAAAACCCGAGCCCTAACGGAGGCGTTTTTGACACGGTGAGAGAGAGAGAGTGGATGTAAGAGACTCAGTGAGAGAGAGAGACCGTAAGAGAGGAAGGAAAACAAAGCTTACCTGAATTTCTGGTAGATACCAATTATTCTAATCCCAATGTTGATGCTCAAAATTTGTCCTTCAAATATGATAAAAATAATCCAACTAATTAGAAAAAACAAAAAAGTACTCCAAAGATTTTTTTTTTGTTTTTTTAAATTTACTGACTGATGAGCTCCAAATCAAACTAGTATTAAATAAACAAGAGAATTGACATTTACATCAAACATAAAATTGGATTAACTAAGTTGAAAAATGAAGTTTTAGCTCCTTGGAAGCAAATTGGTGGAGAAGAATGATTGTTTTCGTTTCACATTCTTCGTCTTAATGCTTCTTCTTCAGCAAATGAAATTGAACAGATGAAACTAAGTTTAAAAAAAAAAAAAAAAAATCAAAGAGATTTAGACATCAAATATAGCATAACTTTGATAAGATAATTTTAATTATAAAAAAATACAAACCAACCCAAAGAATATCTCATCATCTCCCAATCGAAATAAAACTTGCTCAATGTGCATGGTAGTGGATGACAAAAATCATTCCATAATGACATAAAACTTGGTATGCCATATTAAACTTTACCTTGAAACTACCCAACTAGACATCTAAGTCCATTTTTGCACTAACAAAATAAACATTTCCAAGATGCATGATACTAAGTATGCAGTCCTTTTCTTACATAGCAAAGACTATACCTTTAAAATTCAAATGTGAATATAATGTACATCCTACTGAAGTAGTAAACAAATTTAAATGTAAATATAAAAATTATACTTGAACTATGGATTGGATAAGTACACTTCGAGTGTGGAGCTATGCGGTTTCGGCTATTAGTTATCCGCCTTTTACTAATCTCTCTTACAATCTGCAAAAGTATGTAGTTCTAATAAACTAAATGTAATTTCACGATTGATGATACCCCCTTTTTCTAGTATTATAGAAAGTATTAGAAAACTATAGGCCACAACATTCGAATAACCTAAACATAATTTTACAATAGATGATTAAAAATGAAATGTATAGATACTCCTTATATTGGTTAATTGCAAATGCTTCCAGGCTTGTATGATGACTTAAAACAAATATATGATAATGATTACAACAACATTGTTAGACTTATGGTTAAGTGATTAAATTCACCATTTCTTAACAGCTTAAGTTTTTGGGGACAATCGGTAATTTAACATGGTATCAGAGCAGGAGATCCTGAGTTCGATCCCTGACTTTACTCTACCTCCCATCTAAAATGTTAAATTTCCACTTGCTAGGCCCCCACTTATTAAGGGGAAGTTTAGGCCCACAAGTGAGGGGGAGTGTTAGACTTATGGTTAAGTGATTAAATTCACCATTTCCTAACAGCTTAAGCTTTTAGAACAATCGGTAATTTAACAAACATAATGCACACACAATGATCATGATATATCAACTTTCATATTCAATGAATCACCCAACAGTAAAAATTTAATTTGTGTAAAATCAAGTCTTAACAATGGCAAATTTGCAACCATTATTATTGCATCCAAAACCCACTATCATAGAGGGCCCAACATTCTAAATTGCTACATAGGGAAAAACTAATGTATTTTTTTTTTTTTTCTAAAAACAAAAAAATAAAACCTCAACAAAACAACTATAAACTTGAATCAAACCAGATCTTAAACTTACCTGACAATGTGATATTCTCATCTACCATTCCTATGAACCACAATGAATAAAAGAATGAGAAATTCTGAACTTACCTCTTTGTCAACCAATATCATATCAAGACTGATCACGCCACGGTCGTTTGCTATGTTAACTGCATCCCACATTCGAAAAACTTAACTTCCACAATCCAGTTGTCTTTGTCCACTGATATCTACTTCAAAGTTGTGTACTCCATTGTGATATAAATATGTAATATTTGAACATTCTAAACATCAGTAAAGTTTGTATATAACTATGGAGAAAAATCTAGTGTTTGCAAAGATTGTATAAGGGACAATCTAATTTATACTATAAACAACTTGAAATAATTTTAAAAAACAGTATGTGTTACCTCTAGGTAGATTATCGAATATTTCTTTATATACAATATTTATTGTATGAAGTGATCACCATAATCATTTTCTACAATATGTACCCTAAGGCCATTTTTACTTGTAATTGAGAGACGTTCTCTATATGTCTCCTTTAAAGTTTTAGGCTAATACAACGGTCCTTCCAAACGGTAAGGAATTGGGAGAACACAATTGAAGGATGATACTTTCATCTACCAATCTAATTACAATTCTAGCATCTTAACAAGATTTAGAGTACTAACAGAAGAAGATACACCAATACTACATGCTTTACTGAAGGAATATCCAGGTGAGAAGAATTTAAGAAACAGGGCAGTTCACCTAATGTCCTGGATAATGTTTCCTAACAATTACCTCTAAGATATCTAGTTGGAACACGTGCAACGTTATCTCTAAGATAACAATCACCCTACATCGATCAAGAAGTCACAACATAGGATTGTCATCAAGGTTAAAGGACTGGATATTACTTTTAACTTTTCCAAGACACCAAGCAGTAAACCAGCAATATTTTCTCAATCTCACACCAAAGACAAAAAGAAAAGAATTGCAATACTTGGTTGACAAAAGTTCTTATAAAAAAACACAACTTTGCAACATCAGTAGATAAGCTCACTATTATACAAAAGCGTATTAATCCTGATATACTATTGATAGTGCTGAAGGTGTTAATGACATTTACATATTGCAATTGCTAGAAACGAACCAAATGAATGAAAGAATTACATTACCTTCTTTTGAGGCACTCAAAAGATTCAGTTCAACAATAACATCAGATACATCAATAACATCAGATACATTGGAGCATTCAATGTCCTCAACTACAGTGACCAGCACATTTAACATTGTTTCGAGTACATGTACGAAGAAACAAAATCAATATCTAACAATTTTGATAGTAAAAGAGAAGGAAGATTATGGACTATATCTCTCACACACACCTAAAAGCCCACCTCATGATAAAGCAAAAACCCCATGTCAATAAATAGAATGTACTAGCAAACTCAAATTGTTTTACCAAACTCCACAACAAGGCACAAAAAGAAACTTCATGGGATATCGGTGAATTTTTTATCACAATGATGCAAGACAAAACAAAACATTGTAACAGGATATTAAAGAACAGGAAAATATGAACATCACCCTGCACACAAGAATTACACGCAGGCAGTCAAATCAAGGAAAATTACAATCATCAAGAAACTTGAAAATATTAGAACATGAATGGAATGATAAAGCAGTCATCCATTCACATAAGGAATCCAATAAAAGCATCTTAAAACCTGCCATGGACCATTCTAACCCTTAAAATGCTCTATTGTTCTGCTCCCTCCGTATGGCCCACATTAAACCTAAAGTACAGCTCTGCAAATTAACTAAACTAGTTCTGTCATCTGTCCTCCCTAGGGATGGCACAGAATTATCACGCAACTCCCGACGCAAAATTCCCCCAAGAAATAAGTGTTTGAGAAAGAACGAAAGGCTACAACTAACAATGTATGCCATAATGTTAACAAAGGTCCAATACAATAATTCTAGAATGTAACCACCAAAATTAGTTAACTAACCACCAAGGTTGATTAGTTAACTGTTGTCATGGCAGTGCCATTGTATAAGCTGTAAATGCACACTGGATGGAAATTTCAAACCTCCACTGTTAAAATGAGCACATCATGCTAACAAATTCTATCTTGCACAAGAATAAAACATACTATGGTTTCTGCCATTTAATGGAAAATCAACAATTTACGAGTGCTTACCTCAACATTTGTACCTTACAAAAAAGTGTTTACTGCACATATCACGTAAATTAAAAAGTCAACTAAAATTGACAAAACATATAAATGACCTGAGTAACGCGAATGTTTTCTCCTTAGTCCTATTTAAAAGACCATAAAGAAGCAAGCATGGAGAATCAAAAGGAATTTTTTTCCACTAACATGTAATCAAAGTAAGATGCACTCACACTGATCGCATTCACTAGTTCGCTGTGCTGGTGTAGACGTGGTGATTAGAGACCATGAGGGGAGAGTTACAGCAGTTATGAGTAAACTGAGTTTCCAACCTCTGGGACCTTTCGAGATCAAAGCAAAGGCCACGGAGGAACGAGTTCTCTTTGCTTGGGAGATGTATACGAGATGTGTTTTTTGAATGTGATTCTAAGATAATTTTAGATAGTCTCATGGGGTTGTGTACCCCTCCCATTGTTGTAGTTAACATCCTAATTAGAATCGGCCAAATGCTTGATGATTTTAGGACTGCTTACGTTGGCCATGTGAAGAGGCAAGGCAATAAACCCCAGCACATATCCTGGCACAACATGGAAAACATTAATTAGCAGGTAAAACCATTTTTAATGAGTGTTTGAAAAGTTATGTCTGACAAGGTATGCTATTTTCCAGTCTAAGGCCACCAAAGCACTAAAAAAAGGGACACCAGTCAATTGGCTCACCAGTTTGCTGCTCCAATTCAGACAGGATGGAAATTTAATCCTATCATTTAATCTACATTAAATTGATCACCCCTGCTACAATGTGAAGGAATGCAACACACATTTGATTAATAATATCTCGTCAAACACATATATGGCAGGCAAGAAGAGCAAGCAGCAAGCTACTCCACTTCAGCTAAATACATCAATTACAGCTGGGTTTAGTTCTCTACAAAAAGAAAGTACAAACAAAACTAATATGAATTAAAAACTACAAAAGAAACTTCAAAAAAATAAGAGAATCATAAAAGTCTAGGAATGACAATCAGAGTTTAACAAGGACAATATCAATAATAAGTAGAGGAAACATAAATGATAAATTTTTATGGGAAGGAGGCTAATTAAAGACGAGATCAAGAAAAAGGGATTTAATGTTGCCATTGTGAAATTAGTAATGACAAAGTAGAAGTGTTTCAACATCATTCTAAATTAGTTTTTTTACTGGAAAGCCACACCATGCAAATAAAGAGTGAGAACACAGTATAGGAGGATACACGTTCTGGCACTCGCATAAAATTATGTTTCCAAGGAGCACCAATGCAGCATCTACCTGCATGGAAATTAAAATGGCAGCGCAAACAAACAGTTAGAAAAAACTTGTAGGCTATGTTAGTAAATTTCCCAACAATTAGATCTTTTAGGCTGTGTTTATTTCATGCTATCAACAAACCAAAGAAAGGTAGTCTATCATCATAACTATAATTCAGTAAGGCCAAAACGTGTACTCCTCCCTAATATTTGAAATCAAAAGCATCCCCATTCCAGACAAAGTTCCACCACCCAATGAGTGACACACCTGAAACCCTAAACCTCCAAAACAAAACAAAAAACACATTATTACAAAAACATTTTTCAAAAAGCTAAAAAATTGTGCTAAAATAATAACCTCCAAACATTACCGACCCATTTCACATTTCAAATCAAACATTACAAATATAAAATTAGAAAGAATGAAAACAAAGTTGTCTGGCCTAAAGATCTGGCCATAAGGACCAGACCTCAAGCTGTCCATGGTCCCAGGCTCCAAGTCCATCAAAACAGCACAAGACACAAATTTACCAGAACTCGCTTCATTGCAGTACACGTTAACTCTCTTGGGTTAAAGTTCCGAGTCACTGCAGTAGTGAACAGTGGAATCGATGTTGTGCTCGGCACAAACCACTTTCCCAGAACTTGGCACCGATTTGGTTCCCACATTTGCAATATGACCGAGGTAATTAAAGAAGATAAATTCTTGAAATTTTGTATTTTGTGTGCTTGATTTTGTGATTTGTGTGCAAAATACTAGTCAGCTGTACACCCAAGGCAGTAGATTAACAGGGAACAGAATGATGATTTAATAGTTTATAATAGCTTGCATCAAGATGATAAACATATGTCATACCACAACTTAGCAAAATATTGGAATGGAGACCACATACTCTATACAATCTATGATATTGTTTTGCCTGCTTACTACTTTTTCAAACCAAAACTGGAAAATCTGGTCAAATACCACTTCAGAAGACTTTGCATAGACTTTAAAATTAGGCAACAGAAGCTGAATAATAAACAGAGGATATATAGTAATAAGCCCAAAATAAACCACTCCATAGATCGAGGTAGAAGTAGTAATAATGTCTAGATGCTTATTTGGGAGTTAATAAGCGCCATTGTTAGCTTAGCCTGTGAATTCAATATTAGAATCCACCCCGAAATCGAAACCTAGGAAAAGCAGTGAAGGACCCAAATATTAAAAAGAATTAAAACAAGCAAAAAATGATCCTTAAAATTCTTATGCACGTAGGAGAGATAAACAAAGATGATAGGAAAAGAGAGCATATTGCCAAATGAGACTCTAAGGCATAACACCAAAAAATCATGCTTCCTATAAACAGAAAATAAGTGGCAATCCAAACTGGACATGGAGTTTCCACCATAACAGGATAACCCAGTTCAACTAAAAGCAAGAAAACATCAACAAAAACTAGATGATAGGATAGATGAACAAGCACTACATAAAAGCACAAACCCTTAGTGATGTTGGTATTGACTTTTCACATGAGCTAATTGAAAAACACAGAATCCCAGCTACACAGTTTAGGACAACTTTAAATTGCAATAATTTTAAGACTACTCAAAAGGATGTATCATTGACAAGCAACAAAATCAAATCAACCTTAGTTAAAGCACTGCAAATGCATCACCCCAAGGATTAAGCAAACTCTAAGAATGCAGCTAGAGAAAACACAACTCCCAAGCTCCAATAATAAAAAATAGACTAAAAATGATTATGTGGAAGATACACACACAAATATGTGTGTGTGTGTGTCTGTGTGTGTGTGTGTGTGTGTGTGAGAAAATCAATAACACAAAAGGGTCAATCAAATATTTAAGGGAGATTTAAGTTCAATCGTAAATAAAATCTAACACAGCAGCAACAAGGTTATCTATATTCAATATAAAATTTTTAAAACACAATAAGGAGAAAAGTACCAATATGAGATTATTGAGAAAACCAAATAGAATTTTGATCTCAACCCTATGTCACTCTAGCAAATTCTTTTAACTTGCATCTTAATTCAATAAAGAAACCTTTAAATTTTAGGAAAGAATATCGACATCTAGAGATAAGAGAGCATATGGCCTTAGGTCCCTATCCAACTTCGTTGCCCTAGTAGATATATCAGCATTAAATTTTTTTTAAAATGGGCAATTGGGGTAGTGGAGTCATAAAACCTGAAAACATTCCCCTGCACGGTCTAACAATAAAACACAAGTAGTAAATGGTTCAGGCTCACCAAATCATTTGGGAACAAATCGTTTCAGAGGAAATTACTTGTGCAAGATTCCATGACCTAAAACTCTGCACAAAAGAAAAGTCACCAAAAACTTTCATTATGTAAAGAATAGAATAAGAAGATAGATTTTGAGGGGAAATAACTATAAGATTCCATATTATTTTCACAAAAATACCACAGGTAGGTGTTGTGTTATATCCAAAAGCCCTGGGGGGTTAAGTGTTACGCAATTAACCAGTTGACACATAAAGCAATACCACAGTTGACACATAAAGCAATACCATATGGGGAGACGAAAACTCACAAAGTTCAGTTTTCTTAGGGGAAACAAACGCGCACACTTGGGGGGGAGGGGGGAGGTGATTGGAATATATTTCCCAAATGAATACCTGTTCGGAAAGCCCCGTTTGCTACTTGGGAAGGAGACAATATAAACATGGTAGTTTCTATCTAAACCAAAGTAGTTTCAGAATTTTACATAGTGCATTTAAACTTAGTTAGCCTTCAAAAATAACATAAGAAAGTGAGGGTGACTTGTGATACCATAACAACAAATCTGTGTGTTGTAGGCTCTGGTCCAATGTGAGAACCTGTTCAAACAGATTACAAGGGACATTTATCTTTTGAGATCAAATCAGAAGTGACTAACAGAAATAAAAACTTAACTAACTTGGATAGTTGCATTTTTCAAAAATTGCTATGCTGCCGTACCGTACCCATACCTATTCCCGTTCCATAATGGTGCTTCCTAGTATTTTATACTTATGTCATGTATAAACAAAGAATACATGACTCACCAGCAGGATATTGAAGGGCAGCTGAAACACGGAATATTGAGGGAATTGCAGATAGATCCAAGGAACCAGCTCTTGCAGTCAATAAAGCAGCATTCTTTTCTGCAGCAGCAACAGCTCCAGATCCAGTAGATCCATTAGCCCCCATGGACTCCATGAATGCCAGATGCAATTACAAAGATAAGTCCACAAAGATAATCCAACAGCTTATTGGATTCATGCTTTTACAAAAAATTTCAGGGGATCAAAAGCATAAAGAAAATTTGAATCCCATAAATATATGACATCATAATTAGTTACTAGTAATCAAATTTAGGAATCCCATTAGGCCATGACAACATTATCAACATCCAACTTGAATGTCAATGTATTACAAAATTGATAGAATATTATCAATGGTTAAGTGATAGGATGGTATCTATGGTATTTTAAAAAGGAACCAAGAGAATTCCATTAAAATAAGCTAATTCTTGTAGCATAGTTGGATACACAATTTTTAAGTACACACACAATGGAATTGTTATGAAGCATCAATTAAAAATAACATTTTAGCATAAGAAAAGAGCTCCCCCTACCCACAACAAAAAGAAATTATGAACTATGCATTTTTATAAAAAAAACTCCCTTCTTGCAGGACAAGAGGACAACAATGAGAAGGAAGAAGAATAAGCAAAAGACTATATAAGTGGTTGGAGGTAGCCAAAGAGCCAAAACCACTAGGAAACCAAAAGACTCATGATTATGATGCAATGGGCATTAGAAACCGAAAGCACAAAAGGTTTTGCTGAAATTGTTTGAACAAATTCGACATCAATTTAGAAGCTTTTGATAAGTAGAAGATAAGAAAGGCACAACTCAGATAAAGACTATCTCAAGATTTGTGTATGTCTACATCAGTAGACCTCAATCTTTGCTCTATTTTTCGAGTTAAACAAATCCTCCACACCAAAAAAAAATTGCGAAAAAGAAAGAACTCATTCATGTAGATTATTATCCCTTTAAAAAAACTACTTAAGCCATTGGTTATTTTCTGTAAATAACACGTTCAAAACGAAAATCTCTAAATTAATCTTATAGACCCCAAAAAAAAGACAGTGAACGAATGAAAAACCAGTAAAAACAAGCAGATTCCAGCAAACAATCTTACTAGCACTTCTAGCTTTTCTCATCATCAACATCAACAAATTGGATGGTAGGCAAATGATTTTGCCTTATTTGTGTTACAGAAATTTAACCAAAAAAAATATATATCTATATATATTCTAAAATAACTAAAAAATTATAAATTGCAAAATCGTCAAAAACTCATAAAACTCAAAGATGCCCTAAATGTAAAAATTATACAGATATAATCAATCAATCGTAATTAAAACCAACACCACAACAGAGGGGTGTGGTTAACAATGGTTCAATTTGGGGATTTGAGGAGAAACTGATAGGGAGGGAAAGACGCATGCCAAAGACAAAAAATCAAACACAGAAAGAAGGATTATATAAAACAGTTTATAAATGTGAAATTTATGCAAGGTACTTGGAATATCAACCCAAACCAAGACCAATTCACATCAAGTGTAAGACCATCCACATGCTTAGTGAGGAAGGAAAATGAAACTTACCTGAATTTCTTGTCAGTGCAAAAATTAAGCCAGAGTAATAGAAGAAACTTTCATCACATAATTATACTCTCTTTTTATGCTACAACCAGAGTGGAAAATTCACATTTACAACTAGCCAATTTTAAGTCACTAACAGCATCAATTAATATTTTAAAGAGTAAATCATATTGCATTTGAGACAAGGCAATGCCAAAAGAATTTCATAAATGTAGTGTCAAAGAAGTTTTCTATATGCCAAAACATTCAGAGGTGCAACCCATTAGATAATCCAGTCCTAAATTGGAGCTAGTTAGTAACTATAATTTAAAGCATATCAGAAAAACAAATACCTGGTATAATTGTGGTCCATAGTTATGAAACCCAGCAACCAGCAAAGAAACACCAAAGGGCCTTACACCACTAGCAAGAAAAGTAAAGACTCAACTGTATTCAACTTCATAAACAAATAAGTAAATAATAAACACGCTTCCCTAATTTTCTGGTGCTTAGAAAAATATGGTGAAGATTACTAACCTTAGTTCCATTCCCATAACAAAAGCAAGGCTGGTTGTTGCCTTGAAATAAAATAATAAAAAAGTCAGGGACAAGAAAGTCAAATAAATAAACTTCACAAATTTAATAATGACACTAAAAATGCAGGTTCTAGGAGCATTCAAAAGTTCTACAATTTCAAAAAAGAAAAAAAGAGAAAAAAAAATTATATTCCCCGAGCTTGTATCCTTTCTTCCTTTTCAAAATAGGTAATTTTGACCAACATGCCAAATATTTTGGTTTAGAAAAAGATGAAATTATAAATCTCTATACCAGGCAACAACATAAAAATGCAGTCCCCAACTTTATGCTTTGGCAGGTTCACTTGCCCCATTCTAAGCATCACAAAATAAGGTCCTAGCCAATGAGCTCTAGCTTAAATGGCACTTCTGCTTCCAACAATAATGGAAAGGAGTGTGAGGTCATGATTCAAGAACAGTTGAGTGCATGTACAACTACTTACCAATCCAAAAAACAACAAAACTCTAGGTTTCATTTGTTTTTGGCATAAACTGATATTGTGTTTTCAGGTATTTGGTGTGTCAGGGTGTGTTAGAAAATTTTAGTCAACGGCAAATTACGGTATATAGGCAGAAAACATTTACAAGTTTTTTTTAATAAATCAAAATCACTTACAGCTTTAAAAAACATGAACGGTTTTCTGAAAAAAAGACTTGTGTTTATCCCTACCATCCTTATCCCTTTTAACTCCATATATTTTCAAACTAAATAGGCAAAGTGTTCTATGTAGCCAAAAATTCTCCATATATTTCCAAACATAATGTATTCAGGGCAGTCTAAACTAGTGAAGCTTTTATAACTATCAATTGTATCCAGATTGCGCACCTTCATTCATGCTAGGTTAGTTGATTTTTTTTTTTTTTTTTTTAGTTGACATCATAAAAACCAATTAGTCCATAGAAAAATGATGCCTAAGATCAAATAAAACTGAATAAAAATGTCAAAAAAGCAATGACTAAGTTTATCCAAAAAAGAAAACACTACAAATAACACTTTCACCTACGCACAAATCAACAATGATAACTTCAAATTTCAATACCTAGCAGGAATCACTCAAACTCATTAGGCCAAGTGTTGGAACACGTGCAACATTACCTCTAATATAACAATCTCCCTACCTCGATCAAGAAGTCACAACATAGGATTGTCATCATGGTTACAGGTCGGCATATTACTTTTTACTTTTCCAAGACACCAAGCAGTAAACCTGCAATATTTTCTCAATCTCACCCAAAAAATAAAAAGGAAAAGAATTTCAATACTTGGTTGTCAAAAGTTCTTATAGAAACAATTTTGCAACATCAGTAGATAAGCTCATTATTGTCCAACTAAAACCCAAGGACATGACAGAATTATTTACATCATATGTAAATTCTCCTTCAAAAGTATAACGAAGCAACAAAATCATATCTAACAATTTCGAAAGTAAAAGAGAAGGGAGATTATGGACACTATCTCTTACACACACCTGAAAGCCCACCTCATGATAAAGCAAAAACCCCATGTCAACTCAAATTGAATTACCAAATTCCACAACAAAGCGTGGAATAAACTTCCTGGGATAATGGAGAACTTTTTATCACAACGATGCAAGACAAACCAAAACTTTGTAACAGGAAATTAAAGAACAGGAAAAATAGAGATGGATGAACTTGGACTCAGCACCTAGGGATGGCTAGAGATTTGATGCAGGACAAACCAGAATTGTACAACAAAAAAAATATGTAAATAAAGGATTGATAAGAACTGATTAAGCAAAGGAAAAATGGTGAGTGAATGACTAAGAGGGCAGCCATGCCTCTTAGAAGAATTGAAAGGGGTTAGAGAAGAATAGGAATATGAACAGTCTGAATTCTCATTGCATGCCTCTTACAATCCATCTCCACACCTTTATACAATTCATGAACACAACTAACCGACTAACACTAACTGCCAGCTGGCTACACTGATCTAATGATCTAACTAACTGTTAAGCACATGGCTCCTAACTAATCAACAATTAAGCACGTGACACAATAAACTAATAAGCACGTGACCCTTGTTAGACTTATGATTAAGTAATTAAATTCACCATTTCCTAACAGCTTAAGCTTAAACTTTCGGGAGAGTCAGTAATTTAACATGGTATCAGAGCAGGAGATCCTAAGTCCGATCCCTGGCTTTACTCTACCTCCCATTTAAAATGTTAAATTCCCACTTGTTGGGCCCTCACTTATTAAGGGGAAGTTTATACCCACAAGTGAGGAGGAGTGTTAGACTTATGGTTAAGTGATTAAATTCACCATTTCCTAACAGTTTAAACTTTTGGGACAGTCGGTAATTTAACAACCCTCACCTTCAATTACAAAAATGATACAAAACTTTACCAATAAACCGCCTCATATGATAAGCTGCTGGTGTCTAGTACCAAGTGTTGATGCAACACTGTTGTTGTTTCTATAGTGCATTTAAACTTAATTAACCTTCATAAATAACAGAGGAAAGTGAGGGTGACTAGTGATACCATAACAACAACAAAAAACCTGTCTTTTGTAGGCTCTGGTCCAATGTGAGCACCTGTTCATACAGATTACAAGGGACATTCGTCTTTGAGATCCAGCCATACTAACAAATCAGAAGGGACAAACAGAAATAAAACTAACTAACCTGGATGGTTGCATTTTAGCAAATGTTTATAAAATTTGTCTTTCCAATTGAATATTAACCCAAAAGACCATGGGTTTAGCAACAAAATCATCGTTAGTCTGCAAAAATACAAATAAAAATCAATCCTCTGTTAACAAAGGTCTAAAAAACTAGAGTTGAAACTTAACAACAAAGCTAGAAAGATCAAAATATCTCCATTTTGCAAACGAAAGATATGCAACTTCTAGTGGCTTTGGCTTTCCAATGTACAATCTCTTCAAGCCATCAATAATTGATGTAACTGCATTGGGAGGAAGCTAAGCAAGAGACGATGAGAGAGGAGACACATTAGGCAACAAATGAAAATTAAGACATCCCCCTAAAAAGAAGTATACATTGTATGATGCTTTGTATTTTTATAGGTAACACAATTTAAATAAAAAGGCGCAATACAGAGCATGATCCTAGAACACGGCACGCATGTAAGAGAAGTACCAAAAGGTAAAGCCTATATTGTATATCAAAAGAATATATTGCCAAACAGAAAAATAGTTCTCAAAATAGAAAATATTTAAACACAAAGGAAACCTGATTTTTTTAGAGACAAACAAAAGAATGATGAATAAAAAACTCAACGATAAAAAGTACTACCATTGAATAAAAAGTATATATATTTCCATTGAGCTCCACCAATGCCCTAGCTTTTACCATTCTAGCTGCACCCCACCACAGCTTTTTAAATAAAAATATATTTCTTTTTTTTTTTTTTTTAAAAAGCTTAACATTCATTTTCCCCGCCTTCAGCATCAAAACAGCCGTATGCACAGCATCATCAAGCTCCATATCATCAGTGTAACTAAATGGAAAGAGGAACTTAGTCAATATGACGAATTGGAAAAACTTAACAAAAACAAAATTGGGGAAAAGAGAGAGGGTGGGGGTGGTTTTGTCAGATAACTAAAGTTAAGTGAGAGATCCTACATCGGTTATTCTTAAGAAATGCATCCAATTGAATTAAATATGTAGTAAATTTAGATAAAATTAAAAAAATATCACTACATGCATTTTAAGTTCAAATTTAATGGCATGGACAAATGTTTATGACCTGTGATATTACCTCTTGTTCTTTACAGAGTTTCACTTGATCTTTGAGCTGCAAAATTAACCATAGCCATGAGACAAGCTTACCATGACAAGTGAAAGTATGGAAGGTGCATCTCAGCAATTCGATGGGTAACCTGGAGGGCTTTTACATGATTCCAGAGGGGTGGCAAGTCAGCGAATCATTTTTCTCAGAAATCTCAAGAGACTTTGCATGATTCAAAAAGGTGTGTTTCAAAAAATTCCACCTCTTTCCTGGATCTTTCACCAAACACATTGCAACCATTTCTTTAAAAGACTGATCACATATGGAAATCATGCAATTATAATATCATTCTATAAGAGAGACATTGAAAGATGGCATTCACCAAAGAACATATCTTTTGAACATGAATACCTTAAAAACTTTCAAAATTACAAATAAACACACAGAAGACAAACCTGAAAATTTTGTTTTCCAACAAAAATATTTTTAAATAATTGTTAAAATATCTTTTAGAAGCATAATAAAGTCTAGCCCCTAATACTGTCTACCTACATAATGAAAAAAGAATTGTAAAAAGTTGAGTACCTGGCTTGATAGGTGGTAGACTTTTAACTCATAAAAGACAAAAAAAAAATTGAAAAGAAATATCTATTTACACATCTTTGTTCAAGAGGGTGGCTGGAGATAAAAGAGCTCTTAATATGCGACACTGTGAGGCAAACAAAGCAATAAAAAGCACACATGGACAGAAAGGGCAAAGGGGCAAAACTGTAAAAGTGAAATAGGATTATAGATCTACAAGCTGAAGAAGAAGAAGAAATCAGCGTGATAGGAAGAGGAAGATCGGCATGGGAGGAAGAAGTAGAAGAAGATCGGCGTATGAGGAAGAAGTGGAAGGAGATCGGTGTTAGAGGTAGTGCGTTTCAGCCTCTATTTTGGAGCAGAAAAATGGTTGGGACACGCATGCGGCCATGTCCAACAAGTTTACCATGTCCTGTACAAAGAAAACATCAATAGAAACAAGACAAGTAGAAAAATTTACAAGAGAAAATTGCAAACCCTTAGTGGCACAAGCTTTGAATCCACCACATGTAGCAAACTGAAAATACACATACCCAGCTACATAGTTCAAGCAGCATTTAACGATAAATAAATAAAAAAAGTAAAAGAGAAAATCAAAAACCCTAACGAACAATTGTTAAAGCTAAAGTAGATTGGAAACAAGTGGTTAGGACAGAAACACAATCAAAACTTATGTAACCTAAAGCAAAATGCTAAAAGGACTATGATAAATAACAGTAAACAGTGACTCAAAATGAGACATATAACATGCACTAAGAATGGCAGTAGTTGCAAAACAACAAATAGAAAAACTAGCATATTACCCAACACTTAGCAGACAAATGTACAAGAGGAAAGTGCAAACCCTTAGTGGCACAAGCTTTGAATCCACCACATGTAGCAAACTGAAAAAACACATACCTGGCTACATAGTTCAAGGAAAACACTTCCAAGAATATAAAAAATAAAAAATAACAAAACAAATTCAACTTAGAAGAATATAAGAAAGAGAACAACAAAATCAAATCAACCTTACATAAAAGGATGCAAACACATCACCCCTGGAATTAAATAGATTATACAAAACAAAAAATAAATACACAAGCATCATTTAACAAAAAATAAATTAATAAAGTAAAAGAGATAATCAACAACCCCAAAAAACAATTGTTAAAGCTAAAGTAAATCGAAAACAAGTAGTTAAGGTAGAAGCAGAATCAGAACTTAGGTAATCTAAAGCAAACTGCTAAAAAGATTATGATAAATAACAGTAAACAGTGACTCAAAATGAGATTTATAACATGCACTAAGAAAGGCAGGAGTTGCAAAACAAAAAATAGAAAAACTAGCATATTACCCAACAACTATAAAGGTAAATCCAATTAACACTAAAAGCCAAGCTCTTCTCTAAACTGAAAGCCAAACTATAAAGACTTTCTGCAATGAGAAATATTCAAATAAAGGCAATAACAGAAGCGGGTATGCTAAATATGTTTTCAAAAGCTAAAATGCTAATGTAACGAATAGTTTTAACAATCCATACCTGAATAACCCTCTAAAAATCGCCAATATGACATGGACCATTTGGGTTACTTGCAAGACTTCCCATAGGCCCCAGAGAATAGGATTATACCTTTGTAAGACATGGCAGAAGAAAAAAAAAAAAAAAAAAACCAAGCAAATAGAATGTATAGAAACCTGATAATGTCATCCAATTTGGTCTCGTCAGTGTACTCCCCACTTCCTTTGTCTAGGAAGAATGGGGAAAAGTTTAAGAATCACAAGCTGAACTTGAAAACAATCTTAGAGGCAATTCCAGCTTTTCTCATCATCAACACCAAGAAATTGGAAGGTTGGCAATTGATGAATATGATTAAGATCAGCATTTGATATTTTTTTAAGATGGAGCACAACTGATAAATCCTTCAAGAAACATACTCACTATTAGATATATAATAAATTTTTATAGTAGTCTTTTCTTAAACCTATTAAAAAGTTACATGTAATAGAATGAGTATGCTTATGTAACTTATCAAAAAAAACAAAAAACAAAAAACAAAGAGTATGCTTATCTATAATCCATAAAATTATTTGTTTCATTTAACTATATTTCTAAGTAATTGGTTCCATTTATATATGTATTAGCCTAGAATTACAAGTCCCATGCAAGTGAACTGTTAGACTATTTTACCCAGGTTACAAACTGTGATCAGTTGATCACAGGTACATTTTTCCGTCACAATTCTTCAAGACCTGGCGCACACAAAAGGTAATTGCCATCTCATGAACATGCATAGACCAGAGCTACCCAGACACCAGTACTGAACTTTCAGCTTCAGGGAATAAACTTCAAAACAAAGGAACTGTGAGTAACATGCCATATGGAGAATGGTGATGTAGACACGTTCTCCCAAAAATCTTAAAACATGCAATCACATGACCACTTTATATCCTCTTGAAAAACAGTTTATAAATGTGACATTTATGCAAGGTATTTGGAATATCAACCCAAACCAAGACCAATTCACATCATGTAAGACCATCAACAAGCTTAGTGAGGAAGGAAAACAAAGCTTACCCAAATTTCTCGTCGGTGCCAATTATTCCAATCCCAATGTTGATGCTTGAAATTTGTCCTTCAAATCTGATAAAAATAAATCCAACTAATTAGAAAAATCAAAATACATCACCTTAAAGTCTACAGGAGATTGGGACTGAACATAATACCTTAATAATTAGCAAAGTCCTGCAGTGTTTTGACTGTTAGGTTGGTGTGCTACTTCCCTCCAGTGTTAAAAATATTCTCTACATTTCTGTAATTATCAGCAAAGCAACCATATACATCACCTTCCTAACTAATTACTAGGTACAAAAATGTAAATTGTCAATAGTAGAAAATCTAAGTTACATTATCCTTTCCTTCTCCATATATGTGAAGAAATCATACACTCATCCAAACTCCTTTGGATATACAGTATAAAAACAGAATATAAAGGGAATTCCTAAATGAAAAATAAGAAAAGAAAAAATGATTACCACTGAGTTTACAAATTTGGCACAATTTGAAGAAGGTCTGAATTTTAAGTTATGTTTGTTCCTTGCCTTAATCCATAATGTGTGAGACATCAAATAACTGATAAGTTCTCCAAAATAACAAAACCTCAACAAACAAGAACAGATTATTGGTGTTTGGTTCTGAATAAAAAGTGAAACACCAGAAGTGGTTAAATATGCCATCAGATTCCAAACTGTATGTTTAAAAAAGAACATGCATAATACTTCCTCAAGTTCACATGGGACTCCACAGTCAAAAGAAGCAATGGCTAAGGCTTAGGAGGTAGGGAAAGAGCCAAAATATCAACCACATAGAGAGCTAAAGTTCTTATACTTTTGAGCACAGTGTTGCTCTAAAATTAACATTATTTGGAAAAAAAAAGGGTTAAAAAATGATGGTATCCTCAAGTCTTTAGTTATTATTCAGGCAGGAAAAAAAAATTAATCTGTAATTTCTAATTGGGTAACACAGAAAGAGGGATTATATAAAACAGTTTATAAATGTGACATTTATGCAAGGTACTTGGAATATCAACCCAAACCAAGACCAATTCACATCAAATGTAAGACCATCCACATGCTTAGTAAGGAAGGAAAACAAAGCTTACCTGAATTTCTTGTCGGTGCTAGTTATGTCAAAGTAATAGAAGAAAAGGTGTAATTTTACTTTCATCTCTGAATAATAAACAGAGGATATATAGTAATAGGCCCAAAATAAACCACTCCATAGACAGAGGATACGTGGTAATAGGCTCAATTGGCTCACCAGTTTGCTGCTCCAATTCAGACGGGTTGGAAATTTAATCCTATCAACTAATCTACATTAAGTTGATCACCCTGCTACAATGTGAAGGAATGCAACATATATTTGATTAATAATATCTCTTCAAAGACATATGGCGGGCAAGAAGAGCAAGCAGCAAGCTACTCCACTTGAGCTATATATCATCAATTTCAGCTAGGGTTAGTTCTCTACAAAAGGCAAGTACAACAAAACTAATATGAATTAAAAACTACAAATCATAAAAGTCTAGGAATGATAAGAAAATCAAAATTTAACCAGGACAGTATCAATAATAAGTAGAGGAAACATAAATGATAAATTTGTATGGGAAGGAGGCTAATTAAAGACGATATCAAGGAAAAGGGCTTTTATGTTGCCATTCTGAAATTAGTAATGACAAAGCAGAAGCGTTTCATCATCATTCTAAATTAGTTTTTTTTATTGGAAAGCCACACCATGTGAGTTTTAAATCCACGACCTCTGTACCACTATTTAGGGAGTAGAAGTGCTAATCGAGCCAGAGCCCATTGGTGAAATTAGGTGGTCTGCTTACCAAAAATTAACTAATGATATGAATATTTCTAGTCATGTCCATAGATTATATATGTTTTTTTAAGGTAAGCCAAGATTATATACCAATATGTGCATACTGTTACCAAAAATCATGCATGGTCCAGAGCTTCAGCAAAATTTGTGATGTTCTGTCAACCAGTTGTAGACATGTATTAGCCTAGCATTACAGGTCCCATGCAAGTGAACTGTTAGACTATTTTACCTGGGGATTTAATTACAAACATTTCATCAGAACTCATGAAACAAAAGAGAAGCTGCTCTGCATAATTACTTGTAGAATAAGAAAGTAATCGCTAATGCAATATGACAACAAACATGACCAACGGCTTATGAAAAAAAACAAAAGATTGATGAGCATAACATTTGTAAAAAGGAGCATACAAGTAACAAAATATGAATACTGATACCAACAAAAAGCATGATATTATAGACAAACCCTAGTTTAAGAGAATCTCTATTCTTTATCTGATGTGAAAAAAATTCTTCAACAATTAACTGTTAAGCACATGGCTTCTAATTAATCAACAATTAAGCACATGATGCAATCAATTAATAAGCACGTGAATCTAACCTTCAATTACAAAGATGATACAAAACTTTACTAACAAACTACCTCTTATGATAAGCTGCTGGTGTCTAGTACCAAGTGTTAATGCTGCACTGTTGCTGTTACTGGTGCTTACTGATACAAAACTTTACTTACTCATGCTTACTGGTGCTGCATACATGATGCAATAGCTGGATCATATGCATTAAGTCAAGCTACTTCTCATAGGTTCCTAACATGGAGAACAGTCAGTGCCTAGGCTTGCTTGGATAGCACCAAGCGAGGAAAAAAAACCACTAGGAGTCAACACTTAGGGCTGGCTGGAGTCGGCACCAAACCATGGACTCAATTTCAAAAGAAACTTTATTCATCAAAATAATCTCCCTTTCTTGGGGTACATACTTGGCTTATATAGACTATTATATTCTAATTCATCACAAAGTGACACAATACATGGAACTTATTACATAACAAATAACAATAAAATTAAAAATAGGTATCATTAATATAGAGATATTAACAATGGCACCATTAAGCATCCATATTAAAGAAAGTCACATTAAGTCCAGAAATGTACTCCATAACATACGTAGGCGCCCATTGTCCTTGTCAACGAAGCTCCAACCATCTCTCTCCAGCGACATAGAATACACGGTAAGGAATTAAATCCTTCCACTCCAATATGTTGCATTGATTTAGCAAAGCATATAGAGGCAAGGAAAAAAACACAACCAAATGCTATAATTGAAACCAAAACTGTAGTAACTATGTCCAAGAAACCTCTTAATGACAAATCTTCATGACCCAAATAAGATATAATCTATAATGTATATAAAAGAATAGCCTTTGACTTTTGTTGATTTCTTTTATAGATGACACAAATATTTTGAAAGCCCAAATCTTTCTCTGTAATTCATGTTTTTCAAATGAGTTTAAATTCTACAAAGATTCCATATAAACCTAATATAGTTACACCCTATATTAGAATATTGCCACATTATAGTTTCTATAAATAATAGAATAAATATTTCTATATGCAAACACAATCATAATAACAGTCATAAACAGAGGATTTATAGTAATAGGCCCAAAATAAACCACTCCATAGACTGAGGTAGAAGTAGTAATAACATCTAGATGCTTGTTTGGGAGCTAAACTTTTTTTTTTTTTTTGAATAAGTAGAACTTTATTAAAAATATGAACATCACCCTGCACACAAGAAGTACATGCAGGTTGTCAAATCAAGGGAAATTACAATCCTTAAGAAACTTCAACAAATTAGAACTCGAATGGTATGATAAAGCAGTCATCCATTCACACAAGGAATACAATAAAAGCATCTTAGAACCCGTCATGAACCATTCTAACCCTTCAAATATGCTCTATTGTTCTGCTCTCTCCATATAACCTACATTAAATCTAAAGGTACAGCTCTGCATAAGTTTCAAATTCACAGGCTGCATAAGTTTGCTTCTTTTAATATTATATTTCTACAAAAGTTTAATTATCATAATAAGAATCAACCATAAATAATTATCAATTGTTACATTATAACCTGAAACCATGAATGAAAACCAAAACCAAGAGATCTAAATCTAAATCTACTTATAAAATAAATGCAACTTGAAATAAAAATAAGTCTATTTTTGTCTACATTCTCAGTCATAATAGAATTGACAACAGACCTCATTATTAGTCAAAGATCAGACACAAAATTGTAAAATATCAAACTAGGGCACTTAAACGGTAATCAAATAAAGAGAGACGAAGAAACTACACCGTTTTGAAGACACATCTGTAGTCAATATATTAAATCGCATTCCTTTTAACCGCAGTCTAATATGTTATGCATATTAGAAATCAAATATCAG
The DNA here is from genome assembly GCF_932294415.1 of Quercus robur. NCBI lineage: Eukaryota > Viridiplantae > Streptophyta > Magnoliopsida > Fagales > Fagaceae > Quercus > Quercus robur. The sequence goes on along the minus strand of NC_065534.1, from coordinate 27,897,805 downwards.
GGACAAAACAGGGCAGAGCACATTCTAGTGTCTATAAAACGTGAGCAAGATTAGTAAATCAATGACAAACCCAGTAACCTAAACAGAAAAAGACAGAAGCTTACATGGGAAAATGCATGTCCTCTGCAAGAACAACATTGTTCAATTTGCTGTTAACCAAATAATCAATTAAATTTTCCAATGACAAAATAGAACCATACAAAGAAGATTGTACATAGAGAACTTACAACAGCTATATTGACAATACGAAAGAAGATTCCATAAACAAAACTTACAACTGCAGTTACTGATCTGAACATTGGTAACCCATGCAAAAGACAATTCCGTATTACTTGCCAACTACAGTCAAACTGCAAAATTTTCTCAAAAAAATAAGTCACTTAAGTATGAGGATAATAATATTAATTAGAACAATACAGAAGACACATGATTATTAATAGGATTTATATTTTTGTGATACGTAAAAAGTTTTCTTGCAAAAAAAGAGGAACTCAACCACACAAAAGTGCACAGGAGAATCCCTTCAAGAAATAGACCAACCCCAGTTAATAAAAATTTATACAAAATTTAAAAGTCTAGTTAATAAAAATCAATAACATTCAAAAACCAGGAAATTCCAAAAGGCAAGAGACCAAAGAAAATCCAAGAAGAAGTTTCTCATTACAAAAAAGAACCAAATCAACAAGAACCTGCAATTCAAAAAACAAATCAGAATCCAAAAAAAAAAAAAAAAAGCCATTATTCTAAACCATACAAAAGCACAAAAAAAACCCATCAGTCTAAACCATATGAAAGCACAAAAATACCCATTAGTCTTCCTCTCTGACATAGGCATCATCGGCCAAAAAAACCCATCAGTCTAAACCATATGAAAGCACAAAAATACCCATTAGACTTCCTCTCTGACATAGGCATCATCGGCCTCGGCTTCCGTGCCAACGACGGCATGGAAAACCCCTCACCGGAAAATATTGTTGTTGTTCCCGAGAAAATCTAAGTCACTTTCCCAAGAAAATCTTCAAACCCTAACCCTAACACAAACATGCGATATGATATGGAGAATACCTAACCCTTTGGGGCTAGAGAAAGAGAGAGAACTCCGGGATTTGGGGAGAGAGAGAGAGAGAGAGAGAGAAGTCTGGGATTTCAAATTTGGGGATTTGGGAGAGAGAATGAGAGAGCCGTTGGGATGTGTGATGCCATTTATATGCAAAATTATGTATTATATTTTACAAAACTGCCACACGCCCTGATTTCCTTTTTTTAATCCCAAGTCCAACTTTTACCATTTTTTCTAAAAGGTAATTTTCATTTTTTTTTTTTTTTTATGCATTTTTCAGAGGTGTGACGCAATTTATATACAAAATTATTTTACCGAAAAAATGCACAAGCTATAATATCTTTAAGTATTTTTGTCATTAAAAACCTAGCAACCTCGAATTATTAAAAATGAAAATTATTACCTTACAAGAAAAAAATGAGAAATTAGACTTGACACACATGTGATTAGGCAAGTTTTAATAGTTCTTCCTTCTTTTAAACAATTTTAAAAAGTAATTTTCATCACTTTATTTTTACAAATATATAATTTTATATTTTTTTATTAATATTATTCTTTTATGAAGTGATCATATTCTTCTAACTAGTTTTATTATGTATTATATTTTTCTAATTTCTTTCGGTACGATTAAAATTTTTAAATTTCAAAGTTATTATTCAAATTCTCATTCTCTTAAGGAGATTATAATGATAACCAAAACTTATCATATAATTACAATTGATATAACTCAAATAATTAATAGTACTCTTAACCCAAACTCGTATTTTGCCATTCTTTTGTAGGTACACTGAATTGGACTAAATAGATCGAATAAATCAATATAGATTGAATGGACCAATGTGGACCCAATTGGACTGAATAAATCAACGTGGACTAAATTGACCAAATAGGCTAAATTGGACCAAAGTGGAACGATTGGACCAAATTGGACTGAAATTGACCAAATAAACTGAATTGGGCTAAATTGATCAAAATAGACCAAATGAACCTAATTGAATTGAAGTGGACAGAAGTATACCGAATTAGACCAAAATTAACCGAAGTGAACAGAAGTAAACCGAACCAGACCAAATTAATGAAATGGACCAAAATAGACCAAATGTCAATCTGTTCTTAGCCCTAAGATTGTATTTTGATATAAACTCAAATCATTGCTTCCAAAATAATCAAGTATTAACTCAAACAAAATCAAACCAACCAAAACTATATAAGAGAGAGAGAGAGAGAAAGAGAGAGAGAGAGAATACTATTTGTAATAGGGAACTAAAAAATATAACACCAAAACATATAAACCCAAAATAGAGTTTTAAAAATCACCATGATTCATCAATATAAAGAAGAGTTATAAGAAATAATAAAAAAAATTAAGAGAGAGAGAGAGGGAGAGAGAGAATAACCACTTTTCAAGAGAGAATGCGAGAGAGAATAATAATAATTTTATATAAAATAATATAAGAAGAAAAAAGTAAAAATAAAAAATAATGAAAAAATACCAAATTATCCAAGTCGTGTTAGTGCATTATTTAAAACATATTTTGGTTCCCATGGCCAATTCGAAATAGCCTCCAAAAAGGAATTCAAAACTTTAGTTGCCAAAACACCATCACATGGCCGCCTAGTGTCAAGCAGCTATGTGAAGGTGTTCCAGCAACACTTTCACTTGTTCCCTCATATTCCTATAAATAGACCCACCTCATTTTAGCAATTTCATGCACAAAAATCCCAAAAATTCTCCTCTTTCTCTCTTTGGAATTTCTTTAGGAATAGTTTTTCTCCTTCTTTCTTTAGAAAACCTCTCTCCAACCAAAAATTTCAGTCCTCTTTTCCACCATTTTAACACCTCCAAAACCTTAGGTAAATGGGAAAGTTTGTAAGAAATGGGCTAGCTTCTTCATAGCTATTACCTATTTCCTTTTTCCATTTTCTTTGTAAACATCATTTTTTATATAAAAATGTATCTTTTATTCATTGGCTCTTTATATTCTTGCATTTAAATTCCTTGTTCTATCCTTATATTGTTCGCCTTTTATATTGCTCTAGTTGTATATATTATTTGTTGTTCATTTGTTCCTTTATTTATCTTGATGCTCATATGTGTGTATATTGTTATATTGCCTGTGGCATTCCTAGATGGGTTTCATACCTTTACCTAGACACTCTATGGAAAGTACCCCTAGGGGAAAGAACTCATCACTTTTAGGCACCTGAGAACAATGTGTTTATTGTTCCAATCATTTTGTTACTCATCTATTTATATTATTTATATCTACTTGTTTATATTTACTTGTTCATCTTTATATATAGTTGACCCCTTCCCCTTTTGATTTATTGCACTCTTTATTGTTTCCTTTATTATTCCATATATATACATATATTGTGCTATATTGTGTTCTTCTCTCTCTAATCACCCAAAAATATTTTATATCCATTTTTCCTAAATGAGTTCTAAACCTTGTTTTAAGCAAAAGATGGGTATGTTGCCTAGAGAATAGTGATGGCTCGTACACTCATTTCTTCTATTGGTGAAAGACCCATAAGGCTTTGGTAAGATTAAAGCTTATTCAGGAGAAATCTCTAAAAAATTAATTTTTTCCAATAAACATTTAAATTCCAAGTTATTTACTTTCCTTGTCTTTAAATTCCAAGTCATTTACTTTTCTTGTCATTTAAATTCCAAGTCATTTACTTTCCTTGTCATTTAAATTCCAAGCAATTTACATTTCTTGTCTTTAAATTTCAAGCAATTAACTTTCCTTGTCTTTAAATTCTAAGCAATTTACTTTTCTTATCTTTAAATTCCTTTAAATTTCAAGCAATTTATTTTTTCGGCTTGTATTTTAAATTCCTTTACTTTTAATGCACTTTACTTTTTTGCCTTTTAATTTTTAGTACTTATATTTACTCTTGTTGCTTTTCATTATTTCTCATATACATTGTTGCCATAAAATAAAAGCTTGGGTAAACAAACCTTTAAAAATGTTTTCATAAAGAAAAAAATGGGTCCAATAGCATGCTTTGCCCATATTTGCTAATATGCCATCATACATCTCAAATTCATATTTTGACCCCACAACTTTTTCAAAATTATCTTTTGATCCCCAAACTTTTTCAAAATTATATTTTGACCCCAAACTTTTCAAAAATTTATTTTGATCCCAAAACTTTTAAAAATAATATTTTGACCCAAAAACTTTTTAAAAATTGTATTTTGACCCTAAAACTTTTCCAAACTTATATTTTGACCCCAAAACCTTTTCAAAGTCATATTTTGACCCTAAAACTTTTTTCAAAATTATATTTTGACCCCAAAACTTTATTGAAATTACATTTTGATCCCACGATTTTCCAAAATCACATTTTTACCTCATAATTTCCCAAAACCATAGAAATCCTTTTTTAAATAAATGATTTTTAAACCTTGTAAGGTGGTGGGTTGTGCTAGTGGTGTTGGGTTGCCTCCTGCTGCACTAAGCCCAAGTTTTTTGGATAAGAGAGTTGAGACCGGTCCAGCTTCAACTTAAATTGGTCCGGCTTGTGCGCAAACTAGGCCAGGTCTGTCAGGAACGTGTTCATGGCAAGCGAAACTGTTTCAGGCAAATCGTGACAGACAGACATAATAATAATAAAATAAACAAAAAAATATCTAGCCACCAAGTGGGGAAATGACCGAACAGCCCTTGAACTCAATTACAACAGCAATATTAATCGTTTTCTTTGCGGAAGGGAAAGAACATAACATAGGATATCAAATATTAATACGCATGGGTTAGTTAGAATATTAGGGAAATCAACCAAAATCCAGTCCGTGGGAGCAGAGCCACAAAGGGGAGAATGTTCCTTCTCAACGCAGTCAATCTCTCAAGAAAGAGTCCTGCCATGGAGATTAACCGCCCTGAGGGAAACGGGTCTGAGTGGTTTTTCTGCACAGATGCTTTTGAGGTTTTCACAAAGGGCTGGATTTCATGAGGGAGAGAAGGGACCAATCTACCGGTGCATGCCTACCTTTCTAATTCTCACTTTTTCTTTCTTTCTTGTGGTTTTCTTTCTTTCTTTTTCCACTCGCTTCTTGGCTATTTCTTTTTAAGTTTTCTATCTCTTAGTCGAAGTTCCCGTCGTTCCTTCATCCCTTTTTCTGTTCACGGCAAGACCCTCCTTTTATAGTGCCTGCCGTGACTAGATTTTACTATTTTAGCCCTTAACTCTCTTTGTTTGGTCTGGGTGTACTGGCCGACCATCACTGTTCCGTCTGTGTGTCACCCTCCCATCACCAGACAAGGAAGAGTATTTTGTTTGCTAGTCTGCCATGGCACCCTTCCCTGCTACGGTCTGGGTTATTTCTCTCTCCCTATCCCTCATGACATGCATCTAATGGTTCCAACTTAGCTTGTCTCTTTTAGGTAGTAAGCCATCCCAGTAGGACACCTCCCCGAAAGAGCCTGAGCCGAAACCTTCAAAATAGATTTTTCCCCTCTCCCCACCACCAAACCATGCCCTTTGAATCTCTGACCCCCCAACCTTACCATGCTCTGTATTGGCTGGGTACAGGCTGGTGGTGCCTGAGCCTTATGCGTGCCTTCATTCCATATATGTCCAAAATATGCCTACTGCCCATTCGTTTGCCGTGGTCTGGAGGCTCGCCGTCCTTATTTTTTGACCTTTTATGTGGGCTGCTTTTTGTTTTCTCGTTCCTCTCAGGAGCTGGGCTTTATTTGATGATAGGCTTTACATTTCTTTGGCCCACCCCTTGGTCCCCCTTATTTCTTGCCATATTGTTTCATTATTCCTACTGTAATGATTTAATCCTACTGGGTCTCTTTAGGCCAGCCGTTTACTTTATTTCCCCAGTGGCTTGGTATGGCCACTAGTTTTCTCTTATTTATGGGCTCCTATATCCCTTTTGTCTTTTACTTGGGCGTCCTTGGCCAGTTTGCTTTCTTTGGGCTTCCTCGACCCTTTTGTTAATTCTGCATTCTCATGGGCTTTTACTAGCTTCATTGGGTTTCAGTGGCCCAATAACCTTATTCTCATCCTTGGGGTTCATAGGCTTGCTATAAACCCTTACTTTCTTAGTTTGCATTACTTTGGGCCTGCGGCGGCCCTTCCTCACTTTTTCTACATCATACACTGCCCATGGGATGATACTTCTCTCTTTCCGGGCTTCTCTAAGCCCACTTACTTCTTCAAGGCCCATTTGTTTATTTCTTGGGCCTGTGATACGTTATTCCTGCCGCTTGGGCCCGATGGTTTTGCTGTATGCTTTGCCAATTCTTTGCTGCCCTTGTTTTGGGCTTTCCTTCTTTCCACCTGGATTCTCACAAATGGCCCGCAACATTTAGCCCCCTAAACATATGAAACGTTCCTGCGGTTCATATGTGAATGAAAAGACATTTATGTCCTCTCTCTTCTCTTCATTTTCTTCTTACTTCACTGGCCTTTTTAAGCAGTGGACCCTTCCTCATAAATATATATATATATATATATATATATATAAATATATAAATATATATATATATATATTTTTTTTATTTCTTTCCTGCTGCGAACAAGGTTGTCTCTTCGAATTTCCCAGTTTGGCAGTTATTCTCTAAGCATAGCCGCCATTTCATTAATTTCATCCCATTCTGATGGCTAACGCGTCGTCTTCCTTCGTGCTGTTATTAATAACTTAAGTATTTAAAGAGGAGTCCTTTTGCACATTAAACACAAACTCCTTCTTTTCCAAGAACACATACTCTCCGTCTCCTACTCTTCACTATCTTTTCCTTTTCAAACACCCGTACCCATCTTCTCTGGCTAAGTCCTCTTACCATGTTGCCGGTGAAAAGCCAAGGCTCTTCTTGCCGTAAAGGGAAGGCAATCGCTTCCGACTCTCCTGTCGTTCCTGATGTAGATGAGGAGACGAAACACTCTGAGTCGGAGCAATCCGCTGGGGAAGAGACACAGCGCGACCTCAACAATGAATGCGCCCCTTTGATCAATCTGTGGTACAAAGTCCACCCTCACTTTCCAAAAGTTCCTGGTGACTATGTGCCATCGCCGTCGGGTCGCGTATGGCTCGCCCTTGGCCGGCGAAACCCCGACGTCTCTTGGGCTCCATTGGCATCCTCAATCCCGGATCTAGCCATTCACCAAGGAATCTCACTTCCCGTACCCATTCATTTCGAATTTGGGTCCGGCATCGCCTTGGGTTGGAGAGAATGGGTAGATAGTGAGTTATTTGATGCGGGCTTCATGGGGTTGTTGCAACGAGCCGGCGTCTTGAAAGCCATCGTCTCATCTCACTGCCTGTCGAACTTCTGGGACCTCTACAACCTCCGACATTTGGTCCGACGATGGTGTAGAACCACCCACACCTTCTTTTTCTTGTACGGTGAACTCACCGTTACCCTTAAAGACGTGGCCAATCAGTTACTTCTACCTATTCTCGGTGATGCCGATCCTGCTACTCTAGAGTTTTCTCCGGAAGAAGAGGCTATTGAGGCCGAACTGAGGAAGAGGATGGCCGGAAACACCAAACTGTCATACTGGGTTAGTTCTTCTTCTAAGTTTTCTATAGCTGCCTGCCACGTGGCTTTTTTGTTGCGTTTTGGCTTTGTAAATTTGCTTTTTGGTCCCACCCCCACTATGCCATAAAGTCTTTGTACTTTCGTTTGGCCATCAAAATATCTGCTGGGGTGAGCTTGCCGTTGGCCCCCATGTTCTTGGGGCATCTGTATGTCCAATTAGACATCCTGCGTAGTGACGAGAGTCAGGCGGGATCCTGCCATATAGTTACCTCTTTCGTCTACTGTACCATACTGCAGCAGTTGTTATTTGAGCGTTGTGCTCAATACTTAGCAAAGTGTAGACCTGCTCATTTTGCTAGAGATAAGTACCAACCATGTCCGAGGATAATCACTGACTTTTACAGTAGGTTTGAGTCTGATTTTCCGCTTGCTTTCCGTTGGTCTGGCTTGAAACCCATTGGTTATTCTGTTGTTGAGTCTTTTGATGAGGGTGTCGGTTTTTCTTGGAGGGCTTATAGAAATTTGGGTGCAAATTATACTTGCATAGATTCTGTCATGGGTTCGTTTGCTGATACTGTTGGGAATACTACTCCCTTAGCCGGTTTTGATGAAACAGGGATCACTTATCTGGCTGCCACTAATGCCAGATGGCTGCCTTACTCAGCCGACGAAGGCATTAGGTTCGTTCACTATCCTACTAATCGAGTAAGAAGGCAGTTTGGGTTAGATCAGGATATCCCTGATGACATTTCCTTCCTTATGGAATCTCCTACTTCGGTTCGCCATTTTCTGCGGCATACTGCCTTTGAATTTTGGAGGTAGCGTTTCAGTGCAGTTACAGTTCCCGGTTCACTAAGGAAGGGCCTCTGTACTCCTCTCATGCATGGTTATTAGCAAGCGATGATGACTACATTCGAGGATGAGCTAATGGGTAGCCGCGGCTTCTCTCTTATTCCCCCTGATGGGCTCGGTATGGTCATCTCGGTTAACCCTCGCTTACTTCTTCTCTCCAAATCTACTGTGGCTTATGCCAGAAGACAGAACCGTTCAGCCATCTTCGAATGAGATGCAGAGAAAGAGAGATAGTACTGGCATGCTAGCGACTATCCTCCCGGTTGGGAGAAAAAGGTCAAAGTAATAAACATTTCTGTATCGAATAAGAAAGCTCTTGCCAAGCCTAAATCTGCCGGCAAATCCAAGCCCGCCACCCCACTGCCACCTACAGGTGCTTCCCTAGCCAGCAGAACCCGAGACAGCAAAAGGAAGACAACCCCCTATCCTGTGTCTGCTACTAAGCAGAAGGTAAGTTACCCTTTTTTTTTTATAGAAAATACCTCTTAACTTTTCTTGCGGCTAACCTTGTTGATTTCCTCTTCCTTCTTTCTTTTAGTCTAAGTATAAGGAGGACTCGTCAGTTACCCGCCTTATTCTGCTTGATGAGCCCGAATCTGAGATACGTCTCATTTCTTTACTTCTCTCTTTTTTTTTTTCTTTTTCTTTTTGCACGTGTTCCCTCTGCTATATGTCTTTTGTTTGCCTCACATTGTTAATAATTCCTTTGGTCTTCACATTAGTATCTATATTCACCTTCTTCCCCCTTTTTTTTTTAGGAGGAGCCCGAACCTTTATCCGTATATCGCCCTACTACCGAGGAGGAGGGCTTTTTCGATGGAGCCGATGTGGCATTCGCAACACCCTTTCCCTCTATTGCTGCGCATAAGGCTCCTGCCAAAGCTCCCACCCCCTTTGCCAAGCTGGTACCCAAAGAAGAGGGACTCATGCCGAAGGGATTGGTGAGACTACACCTCTGCCCGTCGAGACACCTGTTCCTCCAAAGAGAGCCATTTCTCCTGCTGGCGTCCAGACCAAGACCGCTCCCTCTGTTCTGCCGCTTGTTATTTCCACCAGTGACCCTTTTGCAGTTATCTCCCAGGCTATAAAGGGTGGTGCTTCTCTTGTTGTTACTCTTTCCTCCATTCCTGGTTTAGCTACACGTGGTCCTGATACGGATTTATCCTCTAAGGGGTCCGATGACATCCTTGAGGATCCTGATGATGCGCCTATCCTGAAGAAAAGGATTTCTGATTCCGATGAAGAGGAGAGTGCTTCACCCGAGCCTGACTTTATGGGTATGTATCTTTTCTCCCACTTTTTTTTTTTTATTATGCGTACTTGCGTTTCATTTATACGCCTATTTCCCTGCTTGCAGAGACTTTTGAGGGGCTAGGAGTCGCAGCAGGCGTAGGAATGCCTGCTGCCATACCCGTAGCGCATGTTCCTGTCACACCTTCAGCACCCTTTTCAGCCGTAACTACTACACTTGCTTCTGCTGTATCTACAGTACTTGTTTCCGCTACACCCGCAGCCTTCATTCCTGGTAGCTTTGGCAAGTTTCCTTTCCCCTATATCATATTTTTTTTTTTTTGTAAATCTTTTCTTCCCAGACCATGGCTTCTCATTTTGCTTGCGTTATTTCTTTATAGGTTCGCTTCCCACTGCCCCTTCACAGTTTGAGGTGGATAGCAGTTCCGTCGCCGTCCCAGACCCTGCGAATGATGCTGCAACCTTCTTTGCCCGCTTTGACTAGCCAGAGATTAATGACCTTGGCCCGGCAAACTTCTAGGCTTCCGATCCTCCTTACGTGGATTTTTATGGTTTCCGAGTTCCCGAAAATTGCGTTTCTCACTTGGTGATGATCTACAGTAGCCGTGGCAATTTTATGCAAGAATTCCGTCTTGGCCGTTCTGCTAGGGAGTATTTCTTGAAGATGTTGGGATGCGTGCTGAATGACATTGAGCACAACTTTGTTAATTCCGTCTCTGCTGAGAGGATCCTTCAATGGAGGGCCATGATTCAGGAGCTTATCAGCGTGGGTTTTGGTGTGGGGTTTGTTCTAGATCACCTCTGTGAGGTTGCCTGAGCCCTTTTTATGAGGAGAGTTCAGCCAGCCGTTGACGCTATAGACACCCGGATCGAGATTCTGAAGAAGGAGATGGTGGATTTGGAGGGTCGTCGCGAGCACCTTCTTTCTGGCGTAGGTGGGCCCAGTCGTTTTGGAGACCAGACTCTCATTTTCGGACTCCATTGATGATAACGCAGTTCCCTTCCCCTTTTCTTTGCTTCCCTGCTTTTGTTATGTCACCCAGAACACTTATATGTTTCCTATAGTATTTATTTGGCGTGTGTTTGCCACAATTTGGGTTTGTAATCATGATGCTACACTTTGCTATTGCTTTTACTATTGCTATGACATGGTTTTAATACTTCGTACTTTTTTTTTTCATTACATATTCATGAAAGCACGTTACAATTTTTTTCTGTGACATAATCACTTGAAGGAAGAAAAAAAAGAAGTGAAGGAAACATAAAAGTTTTTAGCAAAAGAAAATGGACAACCACATAACTTTTTTTTCCTAGGCATAATAACGTTTCAGCCATTTCCCATTGATGGGATCCATTAAATCTCTGCCATCCATTTGAGTTAGGCGGTAATACCCACTTTGATGTGCTTCCCTTATCACGAGGGGTCCCTCCCACTTTGGTACAAACTTAGATGGTCCTGCCAGGCCTCGCCTGACATAGTCTGCCACCTTTAGCACAAGTTGTCCTTCTACAAACACTCTTTCCTTGGTCATCCTGCATAGGTTTCAGTCATCTTTTGTCTGTATCTTCGACTGCATTCTTGGGTCTTTTCTCTCTTTTCATCAAGCCCTTCTAGGTCTTCGCACCTTTCTGCCGCAAAGATTTCTTCCTCCTTTTCCTTTTCTCGCGTCTGCATGACCCTCAGGGACGATGTCATTATTTCTGCCGGGCTTACTACCTCAGTTCCGTAGACTAAGGAAAAGGGTGAAAAGCCCCTGGCTGACTTTGGTAATTTTCTATAAGCTCAGAGAGCATCTAGCAGGTGCGTCGTCCATTCTCCCGTATACTCTTGGCTCATTTTACTGATAATCTTGATGAGAGTTTTGTTCGTTGCCTCTGCTTGCCCATTCCCTTGAGGATAATAAGGTGATGACCGGTGATGCTTGACTTGGTAGAACTCTAGCATCTTTCTTACGTCACTATTGACAAATGGTATGCCATTGTTACTGATGATCCTGTGAGGTACCCCAAACCTTACAATTATATTTTCTTTGATGAAATTTGCCACTACTTCTCTCGTGGCCTTACGGAGTGCCCACTTAGTGAAATACTTTGTAGCCACTAGTATCCATATGTATCCACGTGATGGTGGATTAACTGGCCTTACTAAATCTAGCCCCCAAGTGTGGAAGGGCCATGGGGTGACCATGCTATGTAATTTTTGCGGATGGATATGAATCAAGTTGGCTTATACTTGACAACTGTGACACTTTTTTACAAATTTTGCCGCATCTCTTTTCATGGTTAGCCAGTAGTAGCCCATTTGCAGCAGACATCTGTAAAACTTTTTCTTCCCCTGGTATTCACCACATTCCCCTTAATGTACTTCTTTTATCATTTCTTTCGTTTCTTCAGGGCCCAAACACCTCAAAGGGTCCCCATCATATCCTTTTTTGAAAAGGACCATTTTATGCAGGAAGTAACGTGTTGCCAACCTCTTAAGCTTGTATCTTTCACTGTGCTTTTGTGGCAGGATGCTTTCTGTTAGGTACTGCATGAAAGGGCTCCTCCAGTCCTCGTTGACGAACACAGCGTAGCTTTCCTCCTTGTCTGCCGCAAGCTGGCAACACTGGGTTTGGACTTGATCTGCATCTTTACCCATACTTAGCCAATAGAAGCCTGCCCTTTGAAGTCTTCAGTAAAGGCTGACTTCCCCGCAGGACCCGCAAGTCTTGTCGTGTACTTCTTTCAATTTTCTCTAGGCTTCCTCTTGCCCCACACATCTGGACAAGACCCCACCTGGCATCCTGCGGTATAGCCCTTCTCCCACCAAGGTGTAATCTTTTAGTATTTTTAATTCCGCAGCATCTTCTCCTTTTATCAAGACTTCCCTTATGGGGATTCGCCAATCCCCTTCGCCCTGTTCCTCACGGAACTTTTCCTTCAACACCTCAATGATGGACTCCTCCCTTTTGCTGACTTCTATCCTGATGTTATCCCCTTCGAAGATTATTTGCGATCCTAGTGCAGCTAATGCGTTTGCAAATTGGTTTTTGTTTCTCGGAGAATGCTCTATTTCGAAGGTTGAGAATTTTTCTTCCATCCTCTGGGCCATCGCTCTGTATGGGGCTCGGCTGGGCTCTTTTAAGGAAAAGCTTCCCTTGGCCTGACAGACAACCAAGTTCGAATCTCCCAATACCCTCAAATGTTTAACTCTTATTTGGAGAGCCGTGGCGAGCCCGGTTAAGTAGGCTTCGTACTCCGCCGTGTTGTTTGAACAGGGGAATTCTAGCTTGAATGATAGCGCCACTGCCTTGTCTTTTTCATGATACAAAACTACTCCTACCCCTCCAGACTGGATAGTAGAAGACCCATCAAATTTCATTACCCACTGTTCTCCGACTTCTTTTGCCACGGCTACTTCCTATGGAACTTCATCATCCAGCGGGAATTCTTCCTCTCCTGGAAATTGTGCTAATAGATCTGCTATAGCCTGACTTTTCACCACCCTAGGTGTCCCTATTCTTAAGTCGTACTGTGACAGTTGTAGCAACCATTGGGATATCCTGCCAAAGAGGATCGGTTGTTGTAACAAAGTTTTAATGGCATGAGATTTAGTCATCAGCCATACTTCATAGGCCAAGAAATAATGACATAACCTCTACGAAGCATATACAATGGCCAGACACGTACTTTCTGCCCTTGGATAACGAGTCTCTGCATCTTTTAAAGCGCGACTGATGTAGTACACTGGCTGCTCAACCTTACCTCCATCCTCCTGGGTGATTAACGCACCAATGGCATACGAGTTGGTGGCCAAATAAAGTAGCAATGGTTTTTTGTGGATAGGGGCTTACACCGTGGGGAGGTTCATCATTATTTGTTGTAGCCTTTTGAAGGCCGTTTTCTGCACTTCCCCCTACTCAAAACTTTGCCCCTTCTTGAGCAATTTGGTGAAGGCAGAAGTGATTGATGCCAATCCAGGGATGAATCTCCGGATATATGAGACTTTTCCTAAGAAACTCTTCAACTCTTTTACCGTGGCCGGAGGTCTCATAGTTGCTATGGCCGTGGCTTTGGCCGAGTCCACGTCTATCCCCATGCTGTGAACCAAGAAACCCAGGAATTTTCTAGAGGACACCCCAAATGTGCACTTGAGGGGATTCATTCTTAACTTAAAAGCTCTGCATCTTTCAAATACCCTTTTTAACACGCAAAAGTGTTCTTCTATCCTCCTTGATTTAACCACTATGTTATCTACATAGTCCTCTAGCTCCTTGTGCATCATATTGTGAAATATGGCCGTCATTGCTCGTTGATAAGTTACGTCTGCATTCTTTAACCCAAAGGACATCACAGTGTAGTAAAAATTGCCCATGGGTGTTCTGAAAGCAATTTTCTCTACATCCTTTGGTGCCATCCTGATCTGATTGTATCCGCTGAAACCATCCATGAACGAAAACATGGCGCTTCCTATCGTGGAATCTATTAGTAAATCCATGTTTGGTAATGGGAACTTGTCCTTTGGACAGACTTTGTTGAGATTTCTGAAGTCTACACCGCATCTTATCTGACCGTTCTTCTTCTTTACTGGTACTATGTTGGATAGCCAGCGAGGATGTTGGATAGGCCTGATGAATCCTGCGGCCAACAATTTCTACACCTCTTTGACTATCTACCTTCTATTTCTGTGTGAAATATCTTGGCAGGCTGGGCCACTAGCTTGGCCTCTGGGTCTACATTCAATGTATGCACGACTAGCCCGGGATCCAGTCCTAGCATTTCACTGTAGTCCCAAGCGAAAACGTCTTTGAATTCTTTCAATAGCAGTATCAGTTCTGACTTTTCTTTTTCTGTCAGGCTTGCACTAATTGAGATAGGCCTCGGTTTTTGTGAATCAGACCCTAGGTCAACTTCTTCCAATTCTTCCTCTGCTACAACCTGTGTGTCCTTTTCTGCCGCAACTTTCCCATCCTTTTCTTCTTCTTTTTCCAAACTTTCTTGAGTGACACAACACGCCAAACTCCCGTGTTGCCCTTCTTGGGTGGGGCCCGCTTGCATCTCACTCGTGGGCCCCCCGCACCTTCATAATTTGTACACGATTCTACCATCAAGGCCTCAGACCCTGATGCACTAGGGTGTGTCGTTTGGCTTTGCAGCAAGCGCTTCTTTTCTTTTCTTCTTTCCTGCCAATAGCTCCCTTAGATCGGGTTCTGGGTCACCTTGGACATCTTCCCATCTAGGCACGAAGGTACCTCGCGGCTTTGAAACCGAGCTTTTCCTCGGATGGAGCCTATTAGTCGTAAAACATGGTTTCCATTAAGTGAGCTTTTGCTTGCTTAAATGGCGAGAGGTTTGTAGCTATACGTATCATCCTACCATTCAACCTTCCTTTCACACATTGATGATAGGTGGATAGGACCAGTCGATGTTTGTGTAGCCAGGGCCTTCCCAAAAGCACATGATAGGATACTTCCGTTCTGACCACATGAAAACGAGCTAAAGAAGCTATAGGACCTACTTTCAACAACAACTGAATGTGGCCTGCGGTGTACTCGCCTCTTCTGCCGAACCCCGTTACTTCCATCGGGCATCCTTGGATTTTTCTTTCTGAAATTTCTGCTGCTTGTAAGGTGCTCAACGGAATGAGGTTTACAGAAGCACCTGTATCAACCAAGGTCCTCTTGATGGGGATTTGATTTATGGATGCTGCCAAATAGAGAGGCCTCCTGTGATCCGGGTGTCCCACCTCCATGTTCTCACTGCTAAACGTGATATCTGTAGATTCCTGTAGGAGGGCTCTGTCTTTTGGCATTTCTGCTGATAAGCACTTTCTCCCTACCCCGGAGGCGATACTCACCAAAGCCTCTGTGGCTATCTTTCTTTCCTTTGCTGTGAGTTTCAACTAGTCAAACAAATTTTTGAACTTGGCACTCTGCTGTAGAGTGGTAATCGTCGCGGCAGGCAAGGCCAAGTTTTCTTTCTCGTCTTCCCCCAGGTCTGCGCATATTACCACTGCTGCTATACCCTTTCCCTTGTGGTTCGGGAGTGAGTTTCTTTGGACTTCCTGCTGGGTTAACTCAAATGTGCCTTCTTTAATCCTGCGGTGCACCAATCTTCAAAGTGCCTAGCATTTTGCGGTGGGATGTTGTACATAGTTGTGCAGGCGACAGAAGCGAGGATCTCTTCTTTCTTCTTCCGTAGGCTCTCTGGAAACTTGGTTGGGTTTAAAGATCCCGTCCGCTATCCATTTGTTTAGCAGCACATCCAGCTTCTTAGGAGTACACAGTATGGGTGGGGGCATATTGTACTCCCTTCCTTTTGTTTTCCTTCTCCGCTCTCAAGTGGACACCCCCATAGCCTGCGGGGCGTTTCTTTTATCTGAACTGGGTTTTACGGACTGAGCCGTCTTTCTAGCTTTTTGCAACAGCTTTGCAAACTAGGAAATTTCTAGATTTTCCAAGACTGCTCTGAATTCCTAAATCATGTTAGTCATGCACATTTCTACTAAGGTCCTCTCTTCACAATGATCATAGCAGTCAAGTGTTATGTCCTTGAACCGCTTGATGTATTCCATCAAATCCTCGCCATTCCTTTGCTTGGTCGCTTGCAGGGTTGCGAGCGTTACTGTTTCCTCTCCATGAAAGTACTTAGTGCAAAATACATCCACCATGTCATCCCAAGTTGGGATCGATCCTGGTTTTGAGCCGATGTACCAGGTGTATGCCCGGTCACACAGTGACTTTGAAAATTCCTGCAGACATAGATCTTCGTCTGCTGCGTAAGGGCCAAGGGTACCAATGAATTTGCTCACGTGCTTGACTGCACTTCCTTTCCTGCCATCGTATTGTGCAAAGGCCCTTGGCTCATACCTCTCGGGGTATAGTTTGTTGAGTACTTTTAAAGGGTAAGGAGGCCTTCGTGCGTAAAATCTCTCCTTTGGTGTTCTGGCTCTCTCTTGTTCCAAGAGAGCCTCTACTTTAGCCATAGTAATGAAGCGCTGTTCTGCATTCCGTGGGATACCTCCCGCTAGTGTCTCTTCTCTGTCTGCTGCATGCTCTAGGTCATGCTGGCTGTCTTTCTCCTTTGTCTTGTCTGCTTTTAGTTGACGGATCTCTTTCATCATTTGTTGCTGCGAGTGCTGCAGCGATTGCAATACTTTAATGAAAGTGTTGACATTGTCCGTGGGACTCTTGGCTGCGGCTAAGGATCAGCCCCCGTTCTGTTAGCACCTTTTGTTTGGTTAGGTTACTGCTAGTGGGGCGTTGTTGACCTGGATTCTACTTGCGAGGGTATGGCACTCATATTCCGTGTCGTCCTAGACTTTGGTGGCATTATTTGCGAGGGGCTTTGTTCTTTTTTTCTTTTACCCCTATCTGCTTCCCAACTCCCCAGTGAAGTTGCCAATTGTAAGGTGGTGGGCTGTGCTAGTGGTGTTGGGCTGCCTCCTGCTGCACTAAGCCCAAATTTTCTGGATAAGAGAGTTGGGATCGGTCCAGCTTCAACTTAAATTGGTTCGACTTGTGCGCAAACTAGGCCAGATCTGTCAGGAACGTGTTCACGGCAGGCGAAACTGTTTCAGGCAAATTGTAGCAGACAAACATAATAATAATAAAATAAACAAAAAATATCTAGCCATCAAGTGGGGAAATGACCGAACAACCCTTGAACTCAATTACAACAGCAATATTAATCATTTTCTTTGTGGAAGGGAAAAAACATAACAGAAGAAATCAAATATTAATACACATGGGTTAGTCAGAATATTAGGGAAATCAACCAAAATCCAGTCCGCGGGAGCAGAGCCACAAAGGGGAGAATGTTCCTTCTCAACGCAGTCAATCTCTAAAGAAAGAGTCCTGCCATGGAGATTAACCGCCCTGAGGGAAACGGGTCTGAGTGGTTTTTCTGCACAGATGCTTTGAGTTTTTCACAGAGGGCCGGATTTCATGAGGGAGAGAAGGCACCAATCTACCAGTGCATGCCTACCTTTCTAATTCTCACTTTTTCTTTCTTTCTTGTGGTTTTCTTTCTTTCTTTTTCCACTCGCTTCTTGGCTATTTCTTTTTAAGTTTTCTATCTCTTAGTCGATGTTCCCGTCGTTCCTTCCTCCCTTTTTCTGTTCACGGCAAGACCTTCCTTTTATAGTGTCTGCCGTGACCAGATTTTACTGTTTTAGCCCTTAACTCCCTTTGTCTGGTCTGGGTGTACTGGCCGACCATCATTGTTCCGTCTGTGTCTCATCCTCCCATCACCAGACAAGGAAGAGTATTTTGTTTGCTAGTCTGCCGTGGCACCCTTCCCTGCTACGGTTTGGATTATTTCTCTCTCCCTATCCCTCATGGCATGCACCTAATGGTTCCAACTCAACTTGCCTCTTTTGGGTAGTAAGCCATCCCAGCAGGACACCTCCCTGAAAGAGCCTGAGCCGGAACCTTCAAAATAGATTTTTCTCCTCTCCCCACCACCAAACCATGCCCTTTGAATCTCTGGCCACCCGACCTCACCATGCTCTGTATTGGCTGGTACAGGCTACTGGTGCTTAGGCCTTGTGCGTGCCTTCATTCCATATGTTTCCAAAATCTGCCTGCTGCCCATTCATTTGCCGTGGTCTGGAGGCTCATCGTCCGTGTTTTTTGACATTTTATGTGAGCTGCTTTTTGTTTTCCCGCTCCTCTCAAGAGCTGGGCTTTATTTGATGATGGACTTTACATTTCTTTGGCCCACCCCTTGGTCCCCCTTATTTCTTGCGATATTGTTCTATTATTCCTACTGTAATGATTTAATCCTACTGGGTCTCTTTAGGCCAGCCGTTTACTTTCTTTCCCCAGTGGCTTGGTATGGCCACTAGTTTTTTCAGTCTTCTGTTTGTACTTTTTTCCCCTTTTATATATATCACTGTACATCCAGTGTTTTTGCGCTGTACATCTACAGTGCCATTTTGTTGAGCCACTTTGTCTTTTTTTTTTTTTTTTTTTTTTTTTTTTTTTAAGTTTTGAACAATAACTACAATACCAAGTTGGTTTACTCAACTTTGTTGAGCCAAAATTCATTATTCCACATATGATTTTTTTGGGTTGCCTTTTTGTATATTTTTTTCTTTACACACTATTTTAAGTAAAAACACATAGTTTTTCACACAAAAACAAAAACTTAGGAAAAAAACATTTTTCATCTTTTATGTTTGGGGTAGTTTACAATTCTTCCTTAAACTTTAAAATCATGCAAGCCCTAATGAAAGCCTAATGAAAGCTTATGATTCTTAAAATATTTTATTGTGTAATGTCTAAATTACTCATGCTAAATTTTAACATCCTAAAATCTTTTTTTTTACGTATTTTGAGTTTTAAATGATAAAAATTCTTAAAAAGATAGAATGATGATATTCAATGACACAAGCCTTTTGTTATATTCTTTTTTTTTTTTTTTTTTTTTTTAATTTCTTAGCAAAACTCAGTTGTTTATTGTTGGAAGATTATGATATTTGTTATCATTCTTAGAAGTTTTTAGAGAATAGATATATTGTCTTTAGCAAGTAGGTACTAAAAAACTATTATAGTTAAATAAATATTTATATGTTAAATAACTACCCTAACTTTGTGGTTGATTAAAATTCTTAAATGAATGAAATTAACTTTTTTTCCACATAATTATTAAAATTCTTAAAATTAATGTCTCTTTTGATTAATGTAAATCTCTATATACTTTAAAAATTAAATGATTAATATCTTTGTTTTATAATACAAATAAAATCTAGAATTGACCTTAATTACTACAGTATTTTTACTAAAAAAAAAGGCAAATGTTGTTTTTCCTTTAGGTGAGCTTTTAAACCATCTATCTTTACATTCATGCATTGTTGTTTTGAATCATTTTCTTCCTTAGAATGGCATCTTTTAGAAGTTTGTGCCTATAATTTAATTTCATTGAACCAATAGGCACTAATCAAGCTAACATGTTCCCTCCTTTTGGCACTACTCTTTTATTTTTACGTTGTAAATACTCATGTTATACATATACGTATTCACAACCTAAATACGTAGTAAATAAATATTCACATGCTATTGTATATATTATCTCCTACAACGTGGTACAATGTTTCATTCTTTTCCACTAACTTCTTTTGGTACAATTAAATTTTTTAAGTTTTAAAGTTATTATTCAAATTCTTATTCTCTTATAGAGATTATTATGATAACCAAAGCTTATCATACTATCATAACAATTACAACTCAAATAATTAGTAGTACTCTCAACTTAGACTCGTATTTTGCCATTTTTCAGTAGGTACACCAAATTAGACTAAAGTGATTTGAAATGAGTAAATGGACCAAATAGACCATAGTGGATCAATTTGGATAGAATAAACTGAAGTAAAATGAATAGACCTAAGTGGATCGTATGGACCAAATTGGACTGAATAGATAAGTGGACTAAATGGGACAAATTGGATCAAGGTAGAACAAATGGACCAAATTGGACTGAAATTGACCAAATAGAGCTAAATTGACCGAAGTAGACTGAATGGACCTGATTGAACTAAAGTGGACCGAAGCAAACTGAATTGGACCAAAATTGACCGAAGTGCACTGAAGTAGACCAAATCCAACCAAATTGATGACGTGGACTGAGATAAGCTGAAATGGATCGAATGTCGATCTATTATTAGCATAGCCAATACTGTATTTTGATATAAACTTAAATTCATACTTCCAAAATAATCAAGCATTAACTCAAACAAAATCAAACCAACCAAAACTACGAGAGAGAGAGAGAGAGAGAGATACTACTTGTAATGTGAAACTAAAAAATACAACACCAAAATGTATGAACCCAAAATAGAGTTTTAAAAATCACAACAATTCATCAATATAAAGTAAAGTTGCAAAAAAGAATAGAAGATGAAGAGAGAGAGAGAGAGAGAGAGAGAGAGAGAGAGAGAGAGAGAAGAACCACTTGTCAAGAGAGAATGTGAGAGAATAATAAGAAATTTATAAAAAATAATATGAGACAAAAAAAGTAAAAATAAAAGATACTGTAATAAACACCAAATTATCCAAATCATGTTATGTTATGTAATAAAATAACATTATATTCTTATATATTATCTTTATATATAATGCAATAGGAACCATCTATGAAATCAAAGAGAAGAAGAAAGATAAAAACTTAAAAACACAACTTAGTCACAGCAATCCAAAGTAAAGTTCCAAAAAAATTGAGAGAGAGAGAGAGAGAGATACTACTTGTAATGTGAAACTAAAAAATACAACACCAAAATGTATGAACCCAAAATAGAGTTTTAAAAATCACAACAATTCATCAATATAAAGTAAAGTTGCAAAAAAGAATAGAAGATGAAGAGAGAGAGAGAGAGAGAGAGAGAGAGAAGAACCACTTGTCAAGAGAGAATGTGAGAGAATAATAAGAAATTTATAAAAAATAATATGAGACAAAAAAAGTAAAAATAAAAGATACTGTAATAAACACCAAATTATCCAAATCATGTTATGTTATGTAATAAAATAACATTATATTCTTATATACTATCTTTATATATAATGCAACAGGAACCATCTATGAAATCAAAGAGAAGAAGAAAGATAAAAACTTAAAAACACAACTTAGTCACAGCAATCCAAAGTAAAGTTCCAAAAAAATTGAGAGAGAGAGAGAGAGAGAGAGAGAGAGAGAGAGAGAGAGAGAGAGAGAGAGAGAGAGATAAATTCTCTTGATAAACCTTATATTGATTGCTCTCCAATGACTTTACTTACAGTAAGCCACCTCAAAATCAATCTAAACAAAAACACCTGAAAATTAGGCTAAACCAAAAAATCACTATAAGAAGTAATTATAGAAGTTGTAATCAAAACCAAATTATAAGACCAGCATCTATCCTTAGGTATTTTTGTCATTAAAGATCTTGCAACCTCAAATTATTAAAAAATGAAAATTATTACCTTGTAGGGGAAAAATGGGAAATTAGACTTGAAACATATGTGATTAGGCAAGTTTTGATAGTCCTTCCTCCTCTTAAACAATTTCAAAAAGTAATTGTAGGGAGGTTGAGTCTAGGAGTTCATTATCTATTTATATTTTGGGCTTGTGGTCCAAGCCGAGAACTCAAGTTGTCTGAGGAGGGGAAATCTTGGTTAGAAGAGACTGCGTTATTAAACAAAAATGTTAGTTTTGGCCATAATAGCCCAAAAGGGTTAGCTAAGGATAAATACCTCCTCGGCTAGACAAAACAGAGGTCTGAAGAGGTGGTCTGTCGCCTAGAGTAACGTTCCAAGAAGTTCCGTTGGTATGGATAAGCATTACAGAGACATTAGACAGGGAAGGGTCCCAAAATATCTTAGGAAAAAGCTACTACCACAATATTAAATGCACTACAGCTAATTCTCTGGCCGCATTAATATGGAGGTGATACCTAAACAGTGGTTATCAGCCTTACAGCTATTACACAAGACTTAAGGAAAGTGCTGATGGGACAAATATCAACACCAGCCATTTGGCATGCACGTGGAGGACAAGGATGAGAGGAGAAGGAAGTATAAAAGCAGGAAAAGGTAACAAGAGAAGGGGATCAAGAAAAAGAGAGAAAATTACCGTGACATTAAGAACTGACTTTGTAATCAAATCTGAAAGAAATATATAAGAACGGATCTTCTCGGACTTTGCCGAGAACGATTTTCTTCATTATAAACCTGTCCATTTACATCTTTTTGTCATCTAAATCTACTTTTGTGTTTGTATGATTCATTAAAGACCAGTGTTTCAACCTATTCTCTACAAATTCATTGTTTTGGGCTTTTTGGGCCTCAATCCATCTATCTCTTGGGCTAGGAATTCAAATATAGTCCTTACAATTAGCGTTGTTTGTGGGAATTACTGGTATGATAGTGGGTTTGACATTCAACGATGGTAGGTTCAAGTTCAAACC
The DNA here is from genome assembly GCF_932294415.1 of Quercus robur. Taxonomy (NCBI): domain Eukaryota; kingdom Viridiplantae; phylum Streptophyta; class Magnoliopsida; order Fagales; family Fagaceae; genus Quercus; species Quercus robur. The sequence continues at coordinate 27,875,214 of NC_065534.1, read as the reverse complement.
AAGCAGAATCCATAGGGTCTCAACGTCAAGATCACTTCTGTGAACTTGAGCAAAGGAGAGACTGGGAGGGAAGTGTACATACTACCGATACTAGTAAGAGCCATTCTTGGGGTGGTAGCCATCACTCCCAAGAGAAAGATACCAAAGTCATGCAGAAAGAAATTGATCACCTGAAGAGAAGCTTGCGCTATGAACGGCGAAAGCGAGCTCCATCCAATTCTGACTTCTCTTCTGATGGTGAAGAGGATGGCAACTATAGGCGCAAATCAAGGACTCCTTCTAACGAGTCTTTCTCATATGATGAGGACTATCATCATGAGTGCAGAAACAGAAATTCGTCCTCAGTAGGCCTGGGAAACGACTCTATGAGTAAAGCACTCAACCAAATTTCCAGGTTACCTTTCACGCGTTGGATTGAGGGAGGGAGACTTCCTCGATGGTTCACTCAACCCACATTCACTATGTACAATGGTAGAACAAACCCTGTGGAGCACATTAGTCACTTCAATCAAAGGATGACTGTACACTCCAAGAACGAGGCCTTGATGTGCAAGGTATTCTCATCCAGTTTGGAACCTGTGGCGATGAGGTGGTTTGATGGTTTGAGGGCAGGTTCCATTGATTCCTTCAAGGAACTCACTTAGGCGTTTGGATCCCACTTTATTATGTGTAGCAGAGTTTCTCAGCCTTTAGCTTCCTTGTTATCTCTTTCCATAAGAGAAGGAGAAACCTTAAAAACATATTCGAACAAATATTGGGAGATGTTCAATGAGATAGATGGTGATTTTGACGATGTAGTCATCAGCACCTTCAAGCTTGGCCTACTTGCCGAGCATGGCTTAAGAAAGTCTTTGATTGGGAAACCTGTTACCAGTGTACGCTAGCTCATGGATCAGATTAACAAGTATAAGAGGGTTGAAGAGGACCAGTAGTAAGGCAAGGGAAAAGGCAAGGTTATCCTTCAGGAGAGGAGGGATTTCAGGTTAGACCATTACAACACTGTGGAACAGAATGAGTGGAGACCCTTTGAGGCACAACCAAAGCCTTCATTGCTAGTACCACCAAGAGTAAGGACATACCACCGAGGACTGCAAAACACTGTGGAACCATCTAGAGCAATTGGTCAAAGAGGGGAAGTTGTAACAATTTCTATATCGGCCCAACGGACAAGGGGACCAATCAAGGTCAAGGGCTCAAAGGAATACTCCTTCAAGGCCCCCGTTAGGTACAATCAATGTCATTTTTGCTGCATCTGGGAGAGCTGGTTCTCACCATTTTAGAGTGATGTCTGTAGTTAGGCTACCGGCTGAGGACTCTAGCTCCGAGCCAAAGAGAGCTAAGATGGAGGTCCAACCATCGCTGAGTTTCTCGGACGAAGACAAGATTGGAACTATCCAACTGCATGATGACGCTTTGGTGGTCACCCTCAGAATAGGTGGGTATAATGTAAAAAGAGTAATGGTAGACCAAGGCAATTGTGTAGAGATCATGTACCCTGACTTGTATAAGGGCTGAACTTAAAGCCTGAAGATCTGATAGCTTATAATTCACTTTTGGTAAGTTTTGATGGGAAAGTTGTTACCCCAAAAGGCTAGATTAGGTTACCCGTTCAGGCAGGCTTAGAGGTGGTGGAAATGGACTTCATTGTGGTAGACGCATACTCCTCCTACATGGTCATTATGGCCAGACTATGGCTCCATACCCTAGGGGCTGTTTCTTCAACTCTGCATCAGAAGGTAAAATATCCGTTAGGATACTAGATTGAGGAGCTAGTGGGGGATCAATCCATGGCTAGACAGTGCCTTGTGTCTGCAATTTCACATCAGCTAGCAACTGAGACCTCGGCCTCTATTGAAGGAGGCTTATAACAGTCAAAGTCCTCAGTATTACCTGTGAAGGGGCCGGCAGAGGAGGCCAAATGTGACGATTTAGAGAAATTTGCCGTAAGTGATGATCCAGAGAAGTTTTTTCAAGTTAGAGCTCAGCTACCACCTCAAGAGAAAGAGGAGTTGGTAGAATTTCTCAAGAGAAACGTTGACGTATTCGCTTGGAATGCTTACAAAGTTTCAGGGGTGGATCTGAGCTTCATCTATCATCATTTGAACTTTAACCCATCCATCATTCCTAGAAGGCAACTACCTCGACGCTCCTCTAAGGATCATTTTGACGCTGTAAAAGACGAGGTGGTGAAGTTTAAGTAGGCTGGGGCTATTAAAGAAGTGTTTTACCTTGAATAGTTGGCTAACACTGTGGTGGTGAAAAAGAAAAATGGAAAGTGGCAGATATGTGTGGACTTCACAGATTTGAACAAAACATGTTCGAAAATCCCTTTCTCCATGCCTCGGATCAACCAGCTAGTGGATGCCACTGTAAGTCATCCTCGAATAAGATTTTTGGATGCCTTTCAAGGATACCATCAAATACCTCTAGCTATGGACGATCAAGAGAGGACAACTTTTGTCACTCCTATTGGGAATTACCATTACAAAATGATGCCCTTTGGTTTGAAAAATGCAGGTGCTACCTACCTGAGGACGATGACCAGGATGTTTGAGCCACAGTTAGGGAAAAACATTGAGATTTATATCGATGATATGGTGGTAAAGAGCAAGGTAGAGTCCGAGCATTTTAATGACCTCAGGAATATTTTTGATAACTTGAGAAGACATAAACTACGACTTAATGCTTCCAAGTATTCTTTTGGTGTCGAATCAGGGAAGTTCCTAAGCTACATGGTCACACACCATGGAATTGAAGTCAATCCTGACCAGATTAAGGCAATCAACGATCTACGACCACCTCGGAATCCCAAAGAGGTCTAAAAACTTATAGGGATGATCGCTGCTCTAAACTGATTCATTTCTTGATCACCAGACAGGTGTAGGCCTTTCTTTCAGTTATTGAACAAATGAAAGGGGTTTGAATGGACCGCGGAGTGTGTCCTGGCTTTCCAACAGTTGAAAGAATATCTGTCTCGGCCACTTATCATGTCCAGACTCGAGGTGGATGAGGTTTTGTTTGACTACATCGCAATGGCCTCCTACGTGGTGAGTTTGGTGTTAATACGGGTTGATGGCGGTGTACAGAGGCCGGTTTACTATATGAGCAAATCACTACATGAGGCCGAGGTCCATTACTAACCACTGGAGTGGGCCATTCTGGCAGTGGTGCATGCTCCGCATAAGCTGCCCCACTATTTTCAGTCACACACAATTGTTGTCTTGACCCAACTCCCATTCAGATCTCTACTTCGAAGTGCTAATTACATAGGGAGAATTGCAAAGTGAGGGACGATTCTAGGAGCTTTTGATATCAAATACATGCCTCACACTTCTGTCAAAGGTCAGGTCCTTGCCGACCTGGTAGCTGAGTTTACTGAAACCCCATTAGAAAAGAAGGTAGAGGAGCAGAACATGGATGGAAAATATGTTGGAGCAATCTCCGTACAAGGGCCTTTGTCCTGGAGGGTTGACGTTGATGGCGCAGCGAACCATGGAGGATCTGGAATGGGGCTAGTCTTGATATCTCTTGAGAGGATTACGATTGAGAAATCTCTAAGATTGGGCTTTTCGGCTACAAACAATGAAGCTGAATATGAAGCTCTGCTGGTAGGGATGATCATCGTTCAGAAAATGGGTGGAAAAGCTGTGAAAGTATTCTCTGATTCAAGTTTGGTGGTGGGCCAAGTCCAAGGAGAGTTGGAAGCCAGAGATCCTAGAATGCAGGAACACTTGAGCCAGGTTAGACATTTACAGTCTGGGTTTGAGTCTTTTAATCTATCACAAGTTCTTAGAAGCAGAAATACTCATGCAGACTCTCTTGCTACACTAGCAACCTCCTCGGCACAAAGTTTACCTCGAGTGATCCTAGTAGAGGACTTATGCAAACCCACTGAGTTAAGAGGAAATGAGATTCATGTTCATCAAATAAGAGTGGGCTCTAGCTGGATGGACTCTATTGTACTATTTCTTAAGGAAGATGTCTTACCTGAGAATAAGTCCGAGGCTGACAAGGTACGGAGAAACGCTTCTCGTTTTTGGCTGTTTAAGGACCAAAAGTTGTATAAGAGGTCCTTTTTCGGCCCCTTTCTGCTATGCATACACCCCAAAATAGTTAAGCTACTCTTGGAAGAATTACATGAAGGAATTTGTGGGAGCCACATTGAGGGCAAATCTTTGTCTCACAGAGCCCTCACACAAGGCCATTGGTGGCCAAATATGTAGAAAGAAGCACAAGACTACGTGAAGAAGTGTGACCAATGCCAAAGATTCGCACCAAACATTCATCAACCAGGAGGAGTCCTCAATCCTCTATCCAACCTTTGGAATTTTGCTTAATGGGGGTTGGATATTGTAGGCCCTTTCCCTAAGGCAGCAGGAAATAAGAGGTATTTGTTGGTCGGCACAGACTACTTCACCAAGTGGGTTAAAGTTGAACCACTAGCAAATATCAGGAACGTGGATGCCAAAATATTTTTTTAGAAAAATATTGTCACACAATTTGGAATCCCCCATACCCTCATCTCGGATAATGGACTTTAATTTTATAGTAAAGCCTTTAGGAGATACTGTTGCGATATGGGAATAAAGAACATGTATTCCACTCCGACCTATCCACAAGGGAATAGACAGGCCGAGGCTGTCAATAAGGTCATAGTGAGTGGACTTAAAAAGAGATTGGACAACACAAAGGGAAAGTGGGTGGAAAAGTTGCCACACGTCCTTTGGACATACCAGACTACGCCTCGTAGATCTACTAGGGAGACGCCCTTTTCAATGACTTATAGGGCCAAGGCTGTTATTTCTTTGGAAACTGGATTCCCCACACTGAGAACAAGTTCTTTCACTCTGAGCAGCAATGATGGGCTATTGGAGAAGAGCTTGGACTTAATTGAAAAGCGTAGAGAAAATGCCATCGCCCAATTAGCCTACTACCAACACAAACTCAAGCAGGGGTATGATGTCAATGTAAAGTTAAGACCACTAACAGTTGGAGACTTGGTTTTAAGAAAGGCTATAGGAACTACAAAGAACCTAGCATGGGGAAAATTGAGACCCAACTGGGAAGGGCCATATCATATCACATCGGTGGCCGGAATAGGTGCATATTATCTTGAAGATCTAAAGGAAAAGGATGTATCACGCCCCTGGAATGTACATAACCTTAGAAGATATTATTATTAATGAAAGTTTTCTTCACCCTATTTGGGTTTATTATATTGCATGTCATGCGTTTTTGCTATCTATCTAAGTATCAAACAAAATCTAGGTCATGCCTGGCTCCTCAGATCACATACCTTGGGTAAATTGATATCTTTTAATTACTGTTCTAAGTATTAAACAAAACCTTAGCTATACCTGGCTCATCAGAGCACATGCTTTGGAAAAATTAATACTCACTGACATCTATCTAAGTATCAAACAGAACCTTGGTCATGCCTAGCTCCTCGGACCACATACCTTGGGTAAATTGATATCTTTCAATCAGTGTTCTAAGTATTAAACAGAACCTTAGCTATGCCTGGTTTCTCGGACCACATGCTTTGGGAAAATTTATACTCCTTGACATCTATCTAAATATTAAACAGAACCTTGGTCACGCTTGGCTCCTCGGACCACATACTTTGGGTAAATTGATATCTTTTAATTACTGTTCTAAGTATTAAATAGAACCTTAATTATGCTTGGCTTCTCAGACCACATGCTTTGAGAAAATTAATACTCCTTGACATCTAAGTATCAAACATAACCTTGGTCATGCCTGGATCCTCGGACCACACACCTTCGGTAAATTGATATCTTTTAATCACTGTTCTAAGTATTAAACAGAACCTTAGCTATGTCTGGCTCCTTGGACCACATGCTTTGGGAAAATTAATACTCCCTGACAGCTATCTAAGTATCAAACAGAATATTGGTCATGTCTGGCTCCTTGGACCACATACCCTGGATAAATCGATATCTTTTAATCACCAATACTTCCTATCATTTTTGACAAATGTCCAGACAAAGCCTCAGTTCATCTCAAATTTTTTGGACCACATACTTAAGGTAAAACAAGTATCTCTTATTAATTACCCGAATGTCAAATGTGATCGGCTACTCTAAACAACAAAGATCTTCATGGTGGTAACAAACTCACTTGGATATTCATGAGCATCACTTAAAGCATTTACATGCTTACCTATATTTGTTTAAGAATTGATTATCCCTTTGCTCCTTTAAACTTACCAATAAGTAAGGAGCAGAGTAAGTTTAAACCTGTACACAGGTTATATTACTGTGTATGTTCTTAAAAGTTGAAATTATGCATTGCCGAGGTAATGGACTTAGTGGGTTTTTAACTTATTTTGCAGCTGACCATATGAGATGGGATAACTTGTCTGTTACACAGATTAGTAAGAAGGGTTTTACCCCATTGTTACCTTTTTGAGTGTCTTTGATACCCAAATAGAATTCCTTCTATGTCTCTTTGTCGCCTTACTATGAAAGTACTTAGTATTGCAATCACCTTGGCTTGCCCACAACACCCTTGAGCGTTGATTCCACATACGTTCCTCTTTATCGAGCAAGGAAGAGATTTAAGCTCTCAATTCTCTTACTCGGTCATTACAGCCACTTCGGATAGACTCCTTTTCTACTTATGCCAATAGATGCCTAGATTTAATCAGCTCCCTTCGAACATTGCCAAAACAATTTGTATTCCACCAAGCTAGGCCTTGGCCACATTTTTCAACTCTTGTCAGAATTGCATCATCTAAATGACTATCGTTCATTGATTTCCACATTGCTTCCACAATATCACCACATCGGCTATCAAAGAGCCACATCTCTTCAAACCTAAAGGGTTTTTTTCGCGGAGGAGGATCCAGGCCTGAGAGATTAAGGAGAATAGGAACATGGTCAGAGGTATCACACCGAAGATGGTTAATCTGTAAACCTAGAAAAAGCAAAAAAAAAACTATTGTTAGCCAACCCTCGATCTAATCTTTCCTATATAGAGTGACCATCCCTAAAGTGTTTACTCCAAGTGAATCGTTGACTAGAGAAACCCCAAGTCTATAAAACCACATTCATCAATCACATCACTAAAGAGTTGCATTTGGTAATGAGGGCGTTGAGCCCCTCCTAATTTTTCCTCTTGACTGACAATCTCATTAAAGTCGCCCATGCAAATCCATGGAACAACAGGGTGGTGGTTAAGGCGACGAAGTTCACTTCAGGCTTCATGTCTCCTTGTCGTATCTAGCTCCCCCTAAAAACCAGTAAACCTCCATTGTTGATCTGAGTTTTTATCAATCCAAGCATCAATAAAATACTTTGTCGAATCTTCCACGATAAGGTTGATAGTATCTTTCCAAAACAGAACAAAACCTCCACCCATATTGTCACTAGGTACCACCCATCTATTCTTAAACTCCAAACTACTCTAAACCCGATCTAGCCTTGCTTCATCCGTCCATGTTTCAGCTATAAACACAATGGAGGGATTTTTTGCCCGTACAATTTCTACAAGCTCCTTCCCTGTTCGAAGGTTCCCAAGCCCCCGACAATTCCATGCTAAGCAATTCATTGATTCTGGTAGGGTTGCTTAACAGCCTCCACCAATAAAGTAGGTACTTCTTCATCACTCCTCAAAACCTGTTGACGTTTGCAAGGTAATAGGGAGCAATCTTCCTCAAGAACAAAACTATGCTTTCCACCTCCTATTCTTGCTAAGACTGTGGGAGATAGGCTATCAACTGTAGTCCTAACTAACTGGGTCCAGGTTGACACTTTGGGAGGCTGAAATGATGTAGTAGAGGTCCCCCCACATTCCAATGGTACACGTGGTGAAGGTAAAGGAACCTCCACTCTGTCCAAAGCCGAAGAAGGATCCAATTAAGGAGTTGAGGGAGTGTCAAACTTGGAGAGCTCTCTATCAATATCTAGAAGTTGAGATTCAAAGTTACCACCTTTAGAAGCTTGGCCATGAATATCGGGACACCCCTCATTGAAGAAAATAGGTGGAAAGGCTTCATGAGAAACACGTTCAACCTGCTCATTTTGCATGGACGTAGGAGTTACCAACACTGGAGCTACATTCCTTATTGGGCTTGAAATTGTCGAACTTGGTTGCCCCACTCCAAAGTCTGGTGGAACAACAGACTTACCTAAATCCATAACACTATCCATCGAGACTTGACCACCTCCAGGTTCACTGCCAGGACTCCGAACCTGCCTCTCAAGTTCGATTTATAATACCCAAGCACAACCACAACAGACTTCCAAGATTATACAAACACCGACGCTCGTAAACTAGGTCCGAATTGTTACTGTTTTGTCGTGAGGGTGCCCTCACTTGCAATCCACACATCACAGTCTTTGTCGTCATGGTCAAGTCAACCACACCAATAACATATATTCGGGAGGCATTCATACTTAAAACTAACCCACACTTGTCTACCATCGTCAATGGAGATGAGGCGGCCCCTGCATAAAGGCAAAGAGACATCGATGGTAACCCGAATCCGGATGAAACTCCCACCATCATGCACAAGCGTATCAGGGGTGTGAACTACTTCACCTAGGGCGTCACATATTTTTTCTGCCACTGCTTTGTTCTTATATCTGATGGGTATATCATGTACCTACACCCATAAAGTAGCTTTGTTAAATTGCAAGTCGTGAATTGGAACATCATTATCGTAATGTTGCATCACTATCAGATGCTTATCGAAACTCCACGGCTCGTTGGATAATACTCGCTCCATATCCGACTTATTATCAAAGATAAACAACACCTTATGGTCTCCTTGTCTTTGAATCTTGAAGCCAGTTCGACAGCGCCAAAGGGGGTTGAAGGTGTTTGCGATGGCATCATCGTTCAAGGCTCGTTTTGTCAGGAATTTCGCCGCTATGATAAACTCTTGGGTACTTTGTCCTTTGGTAATACTACATCTTGGCCCCTCTCTATCGGATAGAGAGAGGCGACTCCAGTGATTAGATAGGTCATCCATAAGCGCATAGAGAGTAGACAGCCACTGGAAGGGAGATGTTACTAATGGAGAAGAAGAAGAATGGATTGAGAAGGAGGCAGATAACCTGTTTCCCAATCCCTAAAGGAAAAGAAAAACACAACTCAAGGATTAACAGAGTTAACCTAGACGAAAACCTTCACAAGGAAGGACGCCTGTTCTACCGCCTACGAGAGACAGAGAAACCCTAATTATTAATTATATAACTTTATAATTCTAATATAATGTAAAATTTTATAACTCTAATCTAATATATTGACAGTCTCATAACAACATTTGTAATTACTTGTAACAAGGTGTTTGCATATTGTAAGTGAAACACTTCGAAGATTTGTGTTAAGTATTATATGATTCTCATCTTACTAATTTACTAGAATGCAGAGTTCAACACATAATGTACGAACTCGATACATAAACAAAAATAAAATGCAAAACTCTCCGTATAAAATTTTACTAACTCCATCACTCAAATCCATTACACATTACGCAAATCTCCATACGAAACTAAAATTGTTTAAAAAATTGTAAGAAATCATAAAATAAATATGGCCTGACTTTGATTAACATGAAATAAAGAGAGCGGAGCAAGGGGCAAAAAGGCACAAAAAAGAAGAAGAAGTGAGAGATGGCTCACAATTTCTCCATTGCTAACGAAGAGCTTGCCAAAATGGACAAAACTTAGATACAATATTTTAGGTGATGTTCCTTAGATTTCCCTCTTAAGATTTTGTCATGTGGCTACTTAACAAAAAAAAATACATTTTCATCATATGGGAAAAAATCCACATGGCAGAATCTTAAGAAAGGAACCTAAGGAATAATACCTAAGTATTGTACCTAAGTCTTGCCTTGTCAGATTGGTATCTCAAATATAAAATTGAAATTGAAATAAATTTGAAATTAGATTTGGTTTGACCAAGATATTTAAGTTATAATTTGGTGATCAAACAAAGAATTTGTAAGTAAAGAAAAAAAAATTAAGCATATAAAATATTTAAGGAAAAAAAATTGTGTATTAAAAAATAAAATCAAACAACAATTCTCAAATGTACCCAAAAAAAAGCCTAGAGGTAGAATTGTGAGAGAAAAATGACTCACTATATCATAGAGTTGTCTTTAAATTTGTATACATATAGAAAGTGCGTACATCTTTCCATGATTACAATCTCGATTTTCTCCAAAATTGCTTTTAGATAATCAATTTACAATTAATTAGAAAATTTGAATAACATCATTCTTTTTTGACAAAACAAACGCACACACACAATGGAAAGGGAAAGGGAAAGGGATTCTAACACAAAAACATGCCACAACTCCACTCAAAAGCTATGGTAATTTTTAAGGGAGGGTGGAGCAAGTTATACTACATACAATACACTCTTTTAACTTTGTAACAACATTCTAACTTTTGGTTTTTGCCTCTTAACTTTGTAAGCTATGATCTCTATAGGAAATTTATTCGGTGGACTCGTATCACACATTAAAAACAAAGGATTGGGAAATTAAAAAAAAAAAAAAAAAATCTGTTTTTAAGAACAACAAATTAAGCAGTAATTGTAATTGGAGGAAAATTGATAAGAACAAAAGATTAAAAAAAAAAAAAACCAATTATAAAATAAAAGTTTATATGAACAATCAATTTCACCTTCTTTTTCTTCTTCTACAAGACCAATCTCATATATTGCATGACCAATACCACTTCGACTTCTATTTTCATGGCTCCCTTGAGATGGGATAGTAATGAAGTGTTGGATATGGATGATAATGGAAAATAAGATATTAATTGTTTTTTTGGCTAAAATACAAAACTTACCCTCTAAGTTTCAATAGATTTCATTTTAGTTCTTTAACTTTGCTTTCGGTCAATTGAATTCTTTAAGTTTCAAAAATGTTCAATTAAGGTCTCCATTAGACAGCTGTTAACTTTACCGTTAGCCCCATCCCAAAAGTCACCGTATTTCTAAAATTTAAATCAAAAAAAAAAATGAAGCATAAAAAGAGAGAGCAAGCAAGTGATCGAGACCCCAGTAGATTTGAAACTGTTTGATAAATCAAAATCCAAGCCTAAACTTTCAAAATTATTAAGTCCAATATTCTCTAGCAAACACAAGTATAGTCCAGTAAAGACAGTACACGTATTGTGAAGAAACTTCCAGCGAAACTTTTATTAATCTTGCTTGTTTTTATATTTGTGGATGAAACTTCCGGCGAAGAACTAACCTGAAGCCAACAAAAATGCTTTAAAAAGGATCCAATTTCATATTTCCACATCTTTGACCCAGCACTTGCTCCCTCTCTCACCCCTCTCTATCGATCTCACAATCTCTCTCTCATCGGGTTAGGCTCCTGGGTACATTGTTACGCTTTCATCTCAGTTTTTTATTTTTTAAAATTTTGAAATAAATAATAAATTTATTAATTAAATATTAAATAACACCAAAACGACACAGTTTTGGGAAGGGTTAATGGCAGAGTTAACAAAGGTCTAACGGAGTCCTTGATTGAACACTTTTGAAATTTAAAGGACTAAATTGATAGAAAACAAAGTTAAAAGACTGTAATAAATTTTAGTGAAACTTAGAGGGTAAATTTTGCATTTTAGCTTTTTTTTTTGTTTTTTTTTTGGTACCTTAGTGATATAGGAAAATGAGAAAGCATGTACATTTAGGGAGATCAAGCAACTGTAATGGATGATCATAATGCAAGTTATAAGCAATTAATAATGGTTGATGACTTCCATATATGATGAACACTTTTAGGTAAATTAAAGTGAGAAATAATCATTAATGATAACTTCCATATTTATAGTATCTTCCTTTTTTGAAGAATAGTTGTATGAGTGCAATGACTAAACAATTGGAAAAATAAAAAATAAAGAAAGAAAGAAGGATTGGACAACCGTATACAGAAAAGTAAAAATGTTCTTTAAAGCTACTAATACAATATTTATAGTCTCTGATGAGTGATGACTTCCATATATATTTGGTGAACGGTTTTAGGCGAGTAAAAATTATAAAATTTACTGAACATTTAAGGGCTTATTGGTGTAATTAATAGTGAACATTTAAGTGCATACATTAAAAAAAAAGAAAAAAAAAAGAAAAAAAGATATAAACTCAATTCTTAACATTTATTTTTTTGGCTAGCCCATCATTTTAGAAAGTAGTCTCTCTTTTTTAAGGGAAATGCTAACGGACGTCCTTAGAGAAATGCTTAACAATTCATTTAAACAAAGTTTTTATGAAAAAAGAAAAAAAATTAATGTTTTGACATTTTTTTTTTTAATTTTCCATGAAAGTGGTGACAAAATATTCCTAAAATGGATTGTTGACCATTGCCCTAATTAAGGGCACTTCTTAACATGACCCTTTTTTTAATTAGTATATACAGTTAGATGTTTCTCCACCAAAAAAAAAACTATAATAAGATAGCTATAAAATATTTATTTTCTTAAAAAGATTTTATGCAGCATTTATGGGTGCTTCAAATGTAAGTGATTGTTTTTTAATTTTAATTTTGATCATTTTATTATTGTTTTTTATTTTAATTTTAATCATTTTATTTTATAGTTACATTGTTTATTATCAAATGAACAAAGTTTCTCTCCAAACTAGATTGGAGAGAAACCCTACAAACTCATCATGTATCTTTATATTGAATGTGAATTTTGAAAATCTAACCGTTAGATTGCATGTTCTTATTACATTCTTAATGCTTACAAAATTTCAAGAAGATGAAAGATCAATTACTATGTTATCAAATAAATGTTATAATTTCAAGTTTTTGTGATCTAAAGTTGTATATAAAAAATAAGTTAATTGATCAAATAGTAAATAACATCCAATTTGAACGAAATTTGATACGTATGTTAATAATGAATAGCAAATATATATAAATATGTATATATATATATATATGCATGCATGTATGTATGAATGTACGTACGTACGTATGTATGTCAGTGGCGGAGTCAAAATTTAAGTTTTGGGGGGGGGGGGGGGGGGCAAGATTAAAAACATAAGATTAGAAGCAAAATTTATCAAAGAGATCTCAAGTTCAAATACCACTCTCCTCCTCGTTGTAAACTATGAATTATACCAAACAATAGTTTAAAAATAGCACCCACTGAGTGTTTTTTTTTTTTTTTTGGTTGATAAAAATAGCAAGACTTTATGGAATGAAAATAAAAAAATAAAAACATTGCTAGTTTAATAAAACTTGGATATAAACTCGTAACATCTTCAACCGACTAAGCTCTCAACTAATGGAATCTTGGCCATCGATAACTTTGGCTAAAACAAAGGGAATTACCATTGAAAATGAAGCTAATACATAAGATTTAGAGGCATAGAGCATTTCTTACAAGCTAGCAGGGGTATCCTCTAACTTCACTTTACATTCAATGTTTTGGATAACTAGGGATGCCAACTTGAAAGCACCCCTGTTACACAGCTTTGAAACAGATTGTTTCTCAACTTCTAAAACTATGCAGCAATAGCAATCTCTTAGGAACTAATGGATCAGTCAACAAGAGTCCCTCATATAATTGAATTCTAATTAATTATTGTTAAAGACCAAAGTTCCGTAAGTCATAATATTTTATCAAAAAAGAAAAAACACTCTTGTGAGTCCATTATTAAGTTATCTGCTAGTTCTTCTCAACTTGTCTCTTACTAAGGGAGGGCAAACTTATCCAAAAATATGTTAAAGGGGGCAAGCTAGACGTTAGACTCCTATATTAAAGGAGTTTTAGGGGAGGTCAGGGGGGGCACTTGCCCCCCTCACCCTCCCCTGGCTCTGCCCCTGATGTGTGTGTACATGTTCGTGAAAGATGAAGCATGAAAACATTATTAAATAAGTTAAGTTTATATATAATAATATGTTCGTGAACAAACACATTAGTATGAGGCTTGATTTAAGTATATAAAATATTAGGTTAAATTATAAATTGCACTCTAACTTTGACCAAAATTTAATTCAATCCTCTAACTTCACTTTCATTCAATCAAGTCGTCTAGTTTCATATTTATTCAATTCAGTCATTCAATTTTGTCTCCAAAAAAAAGCTCTACTAGGGTTGACCCTTTAAACAACGACAATTTGTTTTAGGGTATGATGTTGTTTTGGGACAATTAACGACAATCTTTTAACAAAAGTGGATGATAGACCTTCATTAAATAAACTTAAAATTTTAAGGATTTAATTGAATGAAAATAAAGTTAAAGGACTAGATAAAATTTGAATAAAACTTAGAGGTTGCAAATTACAATTTAGCCAAAATATTTACTTTTTAAAAATAGAATATTATCATATATTAATATGTATACATATATAAAAATATATTCATATATTCTTAAGTTTGGATTGTGAAATTTTGTAAATAAGTTCATAAGATATCAATTTACTTTTCATAAGATCCTCAAAAAAAAAAAAAAAAAAAAAAGTTCATAAGATATCAATTTACTTTTTATAATTTATTGATATTATATATGGCCCATTTTGTGACAAAATTAATTTATAATTTTCAACAATAAATATTGACGAATCTAAATTTTATAAGTTTTTAAATGAAATAATTTTACTCAATAAACTCAAATAATATATTTTCAACAATAATTTAATAAATTATTATTGTAATACATTTTTAAACAAACTCAACCTTGTTCAACAAAAAAAAAAAAAAAAAAAAAAACCAAGGGCATACATGAAATCTAATTAATTTGGTGGAGAGCTCGAGCTTAGCTCATGTTCTACATAAAATTAAATAAACAATTTTAAAATATTAATGCTATGCTTAGCTCATCTCATCTCATCTCCATTAAAACCCTACTATTATTATTATCTTCTTTTAAATGTGCAATTACCATTTTTACACTGAAATTATTGAACTCCTTAATTTCCTAATTATCAATGTTGATTCCCTAGAACAAATTTTCATTCTTTGCTATGACAACTCAACTTTAATGAAGAATATAACAACTAACTTTTATTCAACTCCCCCCCCCCCCACCCCTCCAAAAAAAAAAAAAAAAAAAAAACTAACTTTTATTCAACCCAACCCAAGCTTGCATGCGCTTGTCTTAAACATTTTTTTGTTGTAATTCGGGAATAGCATAAGTGCTTTCATACAAGTAATAGACTAGAATATCCAAACAAGGCTATGATAGTTAAGGTAACTTGAAAACCTCCGTGTCTACATCTTTGAACATTACCATGCATGATGCATCTTTCAGCTTCCAAATGCAATCACACAGTGTCTACTTATATTCTAATGTGAACGTCTTTCAACCTTATTATTCCCCTTATAGGTGGACCTTTTCGATCATAAGTCCCCCCATTTGAACAAAAGCTATTAGCGGTCAACCCTTAATTGCATATTATATATATAAACACTAACACACACACATAACTGCTACAGTAATTTATTTATAATTTTGGATTTTTTTTTTTTTAAAGTGTGGTGGGGGGTGGGTGTGTGGGGAAATGATGGGTTAAATCGCATTGCTTAATTGTCATTCTTCTTTGCAGGCTTGAGTTAGAATTTATCCAAGATATTATAAAAGAGATTTCGCTTAAATTGAGTTCTTTGTTCCCCAAAGATACCAACGGCTTAGTAGGAATTGATTCTTGAGTGGAGAAATTGATGTCGCTTTTAGCCATAGGATCAGAAGATGATGTTCGCTTTATTGGGATTTGGGGGATGGGGGGTATTGGTAAGACACCTCTTGCTAGAGTTGTTTATGACAAGGTTTTTAATGAATTTCAAGGTGGTTGTTTTATCGCTAATGTTATGAGTGAATCTGAAAAATGTGGGTTAGTTCCATTACAACAAAAACTTATTCATGAGATTTTGATGGGGAAAAGTGTATATATAAGGGATGATTGTGATGGAGTTCATATGATCAAGAATAGGTTATGTCATAAAAAAATTCTTCTTGTTCTTGATGATGTAGATCAATTTGATCAGCTAGAAAAGTTAGCTGGGGACTCTAAATGGTTTGGTTCAGGAAGTAGAGTCATCATAACAACAAAAGATCGACATTTGTTGGGAAGGCATGAAGTACATGAAATTTATGAGGCTCAAGGATTGAAATATATTGAGGCTCTTCGTCTTTTTAGTTTGAAAGCATTCAAAGAACGTGATCCACCCAAAGGTTATCTAGACTTTTCCACATCTTTTGTAGATTATGCTAAAGGTCTACCTTTAGCTATTAGTGTTTTGGGTTCTTTGTTGTACAATAGAAGTAAGAAGGAATAGGAAGGTGCATTAAATAGGCTCAAAGAATATCCTAACAAAAAAATTATTGAAATACTTGAAATAGGTTTTGATGGACTTGAGGGTATTGAAAAGGAAATATTTCTACCTATCGCATGTTTCTTCAATATGAAGGACAAGGATTATATAGTAAAAATACTTGATTATCTTGGCCTTCACCCTAAAATTGGATTAAATGTTCTCATTGAAAAGTCTCTCTTAAAATGTAATAAAAATACATATTGGATGCATGACTTACTACAACAAATGGGACAAGACATGGTTTGTCGAGATTGTCCTTTAGAACCTGAAAAGTGGAGCAAATTGTGGCTATATAAGGACATTCGTAGCATGTTGATGAAAAATATGGTAAGAGATTGTTTAGAGAATATGCCTTATCTTGAAATTTGAACAACTCTAGTAAACATATATCTTGCAACTAACTCATTTTTTTTCTTTATTATTAGGAAATGGAAGCAATTGAAGGACTTGTCTTTCAATTAGGTGAACAACATAAATCAGAAAAGGCACATTGGAATCTTGAAGCCTTTCCAAAGATGCCTAACCTTAAATTGCTTATAATTCATGATCAACTTCTACATGGTCCCAAACATCTTTCTAACAACTTAAGATTTCTTGATTGGAGTGGGTATCCTTCAAAGTCGTTGTCATCGAATTGTCAACCATTTGAGCTTGTTGAACTTCACGAGTTGCATGGCAAAATTGAATGGCTTTGGAAAGGAACAAAGGTAAGATTGTTATTTAAGTACTTTGATACAACTTTGTTTTTAAGGTTTGTCAAATCTAACTCTTCTATTGTATATTTTGGCTTTTAACAGTATTTGGACAAGTTAAAGCTCATCAAATTGAACAATTCCTTAAACCTCATTGCAACCCCTGACTTTGCCGAAGTTCCCAATCTTGAGAAATTGGTTCTTAATGGTTGTATAAATTTACATGAGGTTCACCCATCTATTATGGTTCATAAAAGACTTACGCTTCTTGATCTAAAAAACTGCAAAAGCCTTAGAAGTCTTCCAAACAAGTTTGAAATGGAGTCTCTTCAGACTCTTATTCTTTTTGGCTGTTCAAAAGTCAAGAGAATTCTAGAATTTATGGGAAATATGAAACGCTTATCAAAGCTTCACTTAGAAGAAACTGCTATTACAAAACTTCCCTCTTTAATTGAACATTTGACTAACCTTGATTCATTACATTTAAGAGATTGCAAGAATCTTGTGTGTCTTCCTAGTATATTCTGTAGCTTCAAGTCACTTAAAGATATTAATTTGGCTGGATGCTCGAAGCTTGACAGTCTACCGGAGAAGCTGTGGAATGTTGAAAGTCTAGAGAAGCTTAGTGCGTGTGGAATTACTTTAAGAGAGCCGCCTTCCTTTGTTGTTATGTTAGAGAATCTTAAAGAATTATCTCTTTAGGGATGTAAAGGGCCACCACATAAACTATGGAATAATCTATTCCCCTTAAATTTAATGCCAAGAAGAAGCCTAAATCCTGTGAGCTTGTTATTGCCTTCCATTTTAGGTATGCATTCTTTAAAGAGCTTGGACCTAAGCTACTGTAATCTCCAAATAATCCCTAATGATATTGGAAACTTATCCTCTATAACCAAATTAAATCTAAGTGAAAATCACTTTAGTTGCCTTCCTAAAAGTATGGTGCAACTATCTAAATTGGAGCATATTGGTTTCGTGTAGTATACGAACAAGACATGGAAGACATCAGAGAAATGCTATCAACTCAATCCAGCAACAACACCTGCATCACTCCTTACAAGGGTTTGGATGTTCATCACAATTCAATAGAAGGAATCAAATTGAAGCGAAGCCATGATGAATATGAGGGGGCTGGAGCTAGTGGTCAAGGTAGCACTAATGATGTCCCACACTCAAAGAGGATTGAAAGATAGAGAATTAATGTATGGGCTCATGCTAATTCTGATTGCAAGGATTCTAATGAAGGTAAGTCATCTTTACAAAGACTCTATAGCTTCCTATTGGGCCTGTCATAACACCCTTTTTTTTTTTTTTTTTTTTTTTTTTTTCATTTCAGAAAAGTAGGCCATGATACAAAGAAATCTTCCTTGTCCAAAACATTGTTGTGAGTTTTTTTTTTTGGTCAAAATGTCATTGCCATTACTAGTTTCCTAAACCTCTTAGTGTTAGCTTACTATGCCATTTTCATTTTACCACCTTTTACAAATTAGAAGGTGGTAAAATGAAAATGGCATAATTTTACTAAATGTTAGAAGGAAATTTAATGCAAATCAACCATATATACATTATTTTGATAATAAGTTAGAAGGAAATTTAATGCAAATCAACCATATATACATCACTTGCTCGTTTTATTTTAAAATTTAAAATTTGTTGTTTTTGTTGTTTACACCAAATTCTTATTAAATTTCTATTAGTTTTGGTGGAAAGTTACCGCAAATCAACTATTGTCTTTGTTTTGTTGAGTATATTAGCCTCAACTGCTCTATATTTATTTGCACTTACCGACAGTTTCTCATTCTTCCCTATCTCACTCACGGTCAACAGCACCTGAAGTAGTTGCAAGCAATGGTAGAACAACCATCCCATGAAAGGTGAGTGTTCCTTATCTTCACTTTTTGGGTCTCATACCTAAATGCATCATTGTTGTCCATTTTCGTATTCTTGGATTTAATTTGATAGAATCATATTTCTTTGTTTGATGTAATGAGATGAAGACTTATATGTTAGAATACAATAGGCTTCATCTAAAATCAAGTAGATCATGCTTTTGTAGAATAATTAGATTTTGCAATACAACTAGCTACTGTGATTTTAATGTATTCCTATATATACCCTTAGTTGGAATTGATATGCTTAACTCATGCTACTGTATTCTTGACATATTGCCTACAAGGTGCATGTGAAGATATTTGACTATAAATTGTTTTTACTGAATTTTGGCTTATTCACTTGAGC
Organism: Quercus robur; assembly: GCF_932294415.1. Lineage (NCBI taxonomy): Eukaryota > Viridiplantae > Streptophyta > Magnoliopsida > Fagales > Fagaceae > Quercus > Quercus robur. The sequence goes on along the minus strand of NC_065534.1, from coordinate 27,855,971 downwards.
TTTCTTTTTTGAGTTCTATTTTTCTATTTGTGTTATTATTATTTAAATACTTAGCTAGGGTGTGAATAAATTTGGAAAAAGACTTATTTTCTTCTGCTTTTGGTTTTGCTATGAAATAACAAGTTTCTTCGGCATTTATTTTATTTGGACTCCCCTCCATGATTTTTCATATTCTTATCCCTTCTTGTTTTGATGGATTTCAATTATTATGTACTTGGCTTAATTTGAATTAGTTTTGAATCTTGGACTAATGGGGTTAGATAATTGCATAGACATTGGTTGTGTTGCTTAAGAAATAAAGAAGGTCCCGCTTCTAACTTTGGTTTTGCTATAGTTTGAATCTGAATGAATAACTTCCCTACTGCATTTTATGTCTATTTACTGTAAGAAATCTTTAAATCGATAAATACATAAATAAATAACTTAGAAGCTCTAATTCTGTCATGGGAAGTTAATGCATTTCAAAGGCATGCTAGAGGCTCTCACATTATTTGCTTTGTATGTTATAATGGCTTCTAAATGCCACAAAATCTGATGCAATTAGATGGTACTTGCATCTTTTATCGGGTAGCTTTTCGTATCACTAGATGCACTTTCTTTGTTATACGTCCCTAGATTGCTTGTTAACATCCAGAGTAAGCTCAGTCTATTTGAGATTGAAAGTGAAGATAGGCTAATTTGGATTACTGAGTGAATAGCAAAACATTCTTGTGCAGGTGAATAGAACTATATAAGTAAGAATTGCCCCAAGTTTAAATGGTGAAGATCAGCATCTGGTTTCTTAAAGTAATTCCAAAACAAGTGTTTATAGGCCGGCAAAGGGTTCACAACAGATTATCTACAAAAGATCGAATGTTTTAGTGATATGCTAATCTTGATGCTCAGAGTGTTGTTTGTAAAAGAAGAATTAAAAGTATGGACCACTTATTTTGTGATTGTTCTTTCTTGATGAGGATATGGTGAACCATAATGAGCTGCTGCCTAAAACCCAACGTTCTATTAGCTGATTATGTTCTATGATGAGAAATCACTTGTGTCTAGACTGGCATACTGTGTATCATATTTGGCTTCAAAGGAATGCTATTGTTCATCAAGGAAGATTATTTTTTGAAGATGCTGTGGTCAAAATGAACAGGTGGGAAGTGAGGACCAGCGTTGAATGTAGCAGTTATTGCAATTCTGTTCAAAACAGGAGAATATGCTATCTTTGGGGGTATTTGATGTTCTGTATTTCAAAATAGTAGCAGTTAATGGTCCTTGTCTCCTTGAACTAGCAGATTTGGAAATTTCATTGTAAAGTTTATGGTGCAGCGTAGGCTGTTTTTGTATTGGTGTTGTATTGTTTGGTTGTATTTTGAATTAATTGCACATTTGTTTTTTTTTTTTTTTTTCTTTAAATGAATTGCTCATTCATCAAAAAAAGAAGACTGCTTTTCTTCATGGATGTAGCTACAGTCTTTGTTATTTCTGAAATGGAACATTTAAGCTAGAAAAATTGGATTTATGCATTCCTGATCTTGGAGGAGGACAAAAATACATGTTTAGGCGTTTGATAGAAACAAGAGTCTCCATTCTCTAACATCCCCAACCACGAGTCCTCCAATTTTTGCAGGTTGTACTTTCATGAACTATGTTGTAATTCCTTATATTCAAATAATATATTTATGGGTTTTAATTTCAAAAAAAAAAAAGAAAAGAAAAGAAAAGGCAAACTCTTAGCATTATTCTTTTTCATATGCCAAAAAAGAAGTTAGGATTTAGATTTTCATGCCTGTGATAAATGAATGAGATATATATGTAATTTCATCAAATACTAAATTAATATTGTACAACAACATTATTTGTTTATGTCGCATTAATGTGCAATCATGTCAAACTAAATAAGAAATCTATAATTTTCATTTCAAATATGGTTGAATACTAATTCAATCATGTCAAGCTAAATAAGAAATCTATAATTTTCATTTCAAATATGGTTGAATTTATTCATGAGTTATTTGATTGACTTATACTTATCTTATATAGTAAACACAATAATTAAATTATTTTAGCCCTTTAGAAATCTATGCTAATAATTACTAACTAACGGATTGGAAATATATATATAATATATATACACACGCGCTTAATTAATTAAGTCTCATTCTTTCAAGTTTGTTCATAAATACAGTACATTATTAGAAGCTCATTTGCTAAATAAACGAGTATAAACAAAATATTTTCAGAGTCAAGCTTGAACCATTCATAAACTGTTGGGTTCATTTATGCCTGGGAGTTGTCAGATTTTCGAAATTAGCTAGGTTGAACTATTTCTGTTTACATTATCGTTTTGGGCTTCCATAATTGGTGCAAAGTTAGGAACGAGCTTAGTAACATTATCTGAAAGTACTGGGAAGAGTCCAGTTGATGGGAATTAGCATATCTTTTGGACCTCTCGTTTTCCCTATATTTCTTCTAAGAACAGTTTAGTAAGACAAACTGCGGTGCTGAAATTTTTTGTGAATGGACTATTGAGGGGCCTGTTTGCTTGTATGGGACTGAATGTGCCCACACAAAATAATTAAAAAGAGACAAAGATGCTTTTACATACTTGTTGGACATTGAGCCATGTATTCTCATGTGGGTCAAGCCATTCGGGCTTGAACTTTGGGCCGTTGTTCTTCATGAAGCACCACCATTTGGATCAAGTGAAGCCCTGGGTACATATATTTCAATATTTCATAGCCCTTTTGTGTGACATGTTGGGCTTTACACAGTTGGCACAAAGAAATAAGCTTGGTAACGCTTTCTTAAAGTGATGCTGGAAGTGTTGTTAGATGGGCTTACCTTTAGGGCCTATTGCTGTGTTCTCAAGAGGTTATTATTAGGAGCAGCTTATATTTTGATGAAATGGGCCTTTGCGGGCCTGTTTTCTTTTGATGGTGTATGTGAATGGTTTAGTTTTATTTTTTGTTTGATTATTTGGTTTTTTTTTTTCTTTCTTAATTATATTTTTTAGGCTTCAAAAAAATGAAAACAAAACAAACACTCTTAAGACGGTCTTCCAATAAGGTACGAGAGAACTTCACTAAAAATGCCCTTGGAAGGAGTAAGTATGCAAGGAAAGGAAGACAAAATGAATTTTCAAAGATAATTGATGCAATGCAATTTCTCAGTAGTCACAACTCACAAGAGAAGCAAATATCCTGAAGAATGCATAAAACTAGCATAAAAAATTGGATTTATGCATTCAAGACCTTGAAGGAGGATAAGAATACCTATTTAGGTGTTTGATAAAAGCATGAGCGTTGGAGATGGCGGCATATTATTTTAATAAGAAAGTAATATTAGTCTCTAGTTTAGTGGCCTCATGCATGAGTGGGATAGGGTTTTTTTTTTTTTTTTTTTAATTTTATTTTTTTTAAATAAGGGCAATATAATCATGTTGTACCACATAAATGTCTGTGTTGTTTTTGCTTTCATTTTTCTCTTTCTCTTTACTAAAAACTGCATATACAAACTCAATAAATGGTTTCCTTTTATAACAAATAGTTTCCTATCATTTTTAGAGTCTAACAATTTTGGCAGTTGGGATTATGTATTTGTGGTTTACTATCTAGGGTTGGGTCAAAGGCCCTACCTTAATGAGGCTTCACATAATCAAATTATGTTACTTTAATCATAATTTGTTGTTTTAACAAATTAGAAAAAAATTATATATATAGATATAGGGTTGGGTGTAATTTACACTTAATTAGTGTAACTCTAAGTTATGTTACATCACTTAATAACTTTTTATTAAATTTATATATTTTTAACATGCTGTCAAATTTCATATTAATTGAATGTTATTTACTATTCAAACTATGAATTCATTTTTATGCATAATTTTAAACCATTAAAACTTGAAATTTAAACATTTGATTGATGATAGCTATTGATCTTTTATCATCTTGAAATTGTGAAAGCATAAAATATAATAGAAGAAAATGTAATCCAATAATGGATTGATTTAGCAAAATTTGCATTCAATTAAAAAATATTGAGAGACGTAACTTTATCGTATATTTTACAATTCGTATATTGCTTCATGAAGATAGAATCATTGTCATAGCCATATATAATAGTGATAATCTTATTATATACTTGTTATTGCATACTATGCATACACACTCTTTTTAAAATCATGTTTTAAAAACATAAATTTTATTCAGGTAGTAGTGTGTGTACAATAATGAATGTGTGATAACCATTACCTTATATGATATATCCCACTTAACTACCAACCTCGTACTTGGTTTTATGGTATTTAATATTTATCGCTTTCATTTCACCTTCATTTTGGTCACGCGTGCATATTAATTAGTTTTGCGCCGGAACCAACGTGGATCCACATCAGGAAAGTCTTGAAAAAGAGAAGGCCACTTCTCTCTCTCACAGAGGCATTGAACGGCACCACACTTATCTCGGTGTTCCTTTTTCTGGGTTCCGGCGCTCCTCAAATTTTCGCGTAGCTGAAGGTGATGTTTCCTGCTTGCAGCAAATCTAAATAACATGCAATTGTGTTCACACGTTGATAGAGGCACTGAATGAATGCAGACGCGAAATCTCGCTTGTGTAGTCAGTAGTGCAGTAGGTCCAGGTGAAGTGAATACTTGACAGATACGATTAGACGGAAGTGAAAAAGTCTGTATTTGTTTTTTTTTGGATTTATCACTGTTCAAAATTGCCTCAATTCTGATCTTAAAAGTCAAGGAAACCATAAAAATGCGGCCACCGCCGACTTGACTAAAACTAAAAGTGAGTTATATACTAGGATAATTCTTACACCGGGACTCACGCATGGGGCCATCTTTCATGTGAGAGGAAGAGCATTGCTCTTGGAGCACCTAAGTTTTTTCCTATATTATAAGAAAAAAAAAAAAGTGGTTCCATAAGTTTAAAATACAAGACTCTGTTTACCAAAAAAAAAAAAAAATACAAGACTCTCTCAAAATATTTTACATTCCTTTTTAAACCGGCAATTACACTATAGGAGCGACACTCTGCAATTCTGCAAAATCTGTAAGTTCTCACTTGTCACTCCCATCCTTCTCTTTTATTTCTTTTCTTTAGTTTCACTCTAGTAAATTTCTTAATCATTTTTTTATTCCCTTATTTATTTATTTATACTTAAAAATCTAATTGAATGAATTTTAATGAGTAACCATATTTTTAGTATTTTACATTGTGATTAAGGTTAATTTACTTGTTAACTTAGATTGGCTTTCATGGATACAAAAATACCATCTTCTTCCACTTCTTATGGCCATCAGTGGAAGTATCATGTCTTTCTAAGTTTCAGAGGTAAGGATACTCGTAAAAGTTTTACAGATCATCTATATAATGCATTGAAACAAAAGGGTATCTCCACCTTCAAGGACGATGAAAATCTCGAGAAAGGAAAACCTATTTCCACTGAGCTTTTAAGAGCAATTGAAGAATCGATGTTTGCTATTGTCATTCTTTCAAAAAAGTACGCATCCTCAACTTGGTGTTTAGATGAACTTGTAAAGATCATGAAATGCAGAAAAAAGATGGGACTAATAGTGTTGCCCATTTTTTACGATGTGGAACCATTTGATGTACGAAAACAAACAAGAACTTTTGCACAAGCATTTGTTAAACATGAGAAATGTTTCAAAGAGAATATAAAGAAAGTTCAGACGTGGAGAGTTGCTTTGAGAGAAGTGGCCAATCTTTCTGGATGGTCTTTAAATGATAGGTATTTTATGCTATTGACATGATTACTATTTTTATTTTGTTTTAATGAGAATCAACATGATTTCTATTGAATATATTAAATTACCATCTTCGCTAACATACCACGTTCTTTTAATATTTCATGAACATACCAAATTTATATTTTTGATCAGTAACATACCTCATTTATATTGTAACTACTTGTGAGGATTTGATTCTAAAGCATTTGACATGACAACAACAATCTTTATATTTGTTTGTGTAATAGTCGCTCCTCCCTTTGACATGTATACTTAATATATCATATAAATTATTATAATACAACACTAAGTGGGTAGTTCTTTTAGATGTAAGATTATCTTGACATGTAGAACCTAAGTCTTTAATTATAGCTCATTACTATCTTCTTATAATGTGACATTACCATTTTTACGTAGGAAATTTTATCTCCTTACTACTTTTCAGCATGGAATTCATTTGAATTTAAAATGATTTAAAACAAATTTTCACATAGACGTAAAGTAAACAAACAAATTTTAATTCTCTACTAGTATATAACTACCTTAATGAAGCTTTACACTAGCTTCACCTTAATGATACTTAACATAACTCAAAAATCTTCACGTCTACATTTTTGGATAACACTAATTAAAATCCACTATCAACCATAAGGAGTATATATAATCACATGATTTACTATTACAAATGACACTCACAAATTCTAAACAGTGCTCTATTGTATTCAAACAAGAAACTTCTTTTAAAATTTTTTAATCCCACAAGCTACCATGCATCTTCAGCTTCTAGACACAATTACACCATATGTATGTGTATTTCAAAGGGTACATCCTTCAATTTTATTATTTCCCATTTGAGAGGCCCCTCCAAAAACATGTTTTCACCCCCTTGTATTAAACCAAGATTTTCAGACCCGGACCATTTATTGAACCATAAAAAAGAGAGGTTTAAAGTTTTTGAGGTCGAACCAAAATTGAACCGTGATGACGTTATAATTAATTTAATAAATAAATAAATATTTTAAATTAGAAATAATAGAAAATTTGACTAAAATAAGAAAATATTTAGGTACCAAAACTGTAATTTTATAAAAATAATTTTTTTTGATAAGATAAAAAAATAAATTATATATATATATATATATATATTTATGAAACCTACGTCTAAATTAAACCCATGCCTTAGGCACAAATTAAATCAAGCCTATTTGAACTGTCAACTTTTCAATGAAATTTAAAGTGAAAAACAAAAGAGATAAAGGACTTAAAAAGAAGAAGCTAGAAGTCTACTCATTAAATGATAGCCACTCATTAAATAATAGCCTTAATATAAAACAGAGCCCAAGAATAAAGTAGTTGGTCAGTGAGTAGATGACAGCCAAGTATTATTACTTCACCATCTCCATCGTTCTCAGTCCAGATGTAGAAACCATTTTTTTTGCTGAAAGTCCAAACACAGAAACTGAAACGGCAAAATGGCAAAAAAACGCAGAAAAATTAGAATGAAAGCGTGAGTGAGACAGAAAAGAAGAAGAGAGGCAATGCGATCTAAAGGTCTAACAGCATCACATGGCGGTTTGAAGCATCAACAATGGTGGTAAGTTCCAATTAAAAAAAAATTCAGATCTGAACCGCAAGAACCGTTAACGGTTTTCAAAGCGGGGAGGTTTGCGGTTTACTGCTTTTCTTGTATAGGCCGGTTCTTGAGAGCTAAAAACCCGCATTGATGAACGGTTTTCGGTTATTCCGGTCGGACCGTACGGTCCGGTCCGGATTTCACAACAAATAAACCTCCCCCACCAATAACCTCTCACTTCTATAAGTACTGGATTTTATAAAAATTACTTCTCTATCTCAGCCAAGCCTAAAAAGTTGTTCTAAATGTTTATATATTTTAGGATTTAACTCACATTAAATATAAATATATATATATATATATAACACTTTTATATCTCTATCATGATTTTTGTTTAAAGGTTACACTTCTCTCTTCATAATGTGACACACCCATTTCATTAAACGAAGAAAAAAAAATTGGTACGTGACATGAATGAACTATCAACTATAATAAAAAATTTATCTTATTCTTTTAGCACCTTGTTTAGGAGTTTCATAAATATATCCGCAATAATTGAAAATGAAATAGGGGCTTAAATAAAAATAAATCAAAGCACATATAGAATTTCTTGAAAATTTATAGGTATACTCGTAAGTAATTAAATTACTTGTTTAAATTTCTAATATTTGGATCTCTTTTTAAGTTATTCAATTAATGAATATATATATTGATTTTTGTTAATATTTTAAATAATACCGTGCTTTAAAAATAAATTACAATTTATACTTAAGTTATATTTTATGTGAAAATTAAATCCTTATATATATGATTTTTTTTTTTTTTTGAGAATCAAGATAGTAATTTTTTAAAATTATTTTAATACTTATATTCATTATCATATTTGAATTAATATTATGTCAAACTAGGACTTCATTCTTACCCCTGAGCTAAACTCCTAGCCTCACATCTACTTAATAGCATTGTTTATAGGGTCTGGTTAACAGGAGCCTTAAGGGTATTTGTTAACGGACAATTTTAGAAAACTTTTAATGCCACTTTTATGAGAAATATAAAAAGCCGTCAAAAAATTAATTACTTTTTTCTTTTTCCATAAACGTTTTTTATAAATATTTCGTAAAACCAATGCCCTTACGACATCTGTTAACATTTTCCTTATATATATATATATATATGTGTGTGTGTGTGTGTTTTTACTACTTCATGTATGAGTTATTGCATTTATTTAGTTCTCTATCTCTTAGAGGATGAATTACAACAAAATTTAACACTAATTATTTGCACTGTTTCAAGAGGTGGAGGGTAATATGGGTGATTGAATTTCATTGTTTGATTATCTCACTTCTTTGCAGGCATGAGTCAGAATTTATCGAAGATATTGTGCAGGCGATATTGCACAAATTAAGTTATGCATTCCCAAGAGATACCAAAGGTTTAGTAGGAATAGATGCTCAAGTGGAGGAATTGATGTTGCTTTTGGCTATAGGATCGAATGATGCTCGCATCATAGGGGTTTGGGGGATGGGGGGAATTGGTAAGACAACCCTTGCTAGATTTGTCTATTGGATGATTTTTAATGATTTTCAAGGTGGTAGTTTTATCAATAATATTAGAGAAGAATCTAAAGAACATGGTTTGCTTCCATCACAACGAAAACTTATTTGTGAAATTTTGAGGGAAAGAAGCATGAATATACGGGACGTTGATGACAGAGTTCTTATGATCAAGAATAGGTTATGTCATAAAAGGATTATTCTTGTCCTTGACGATGTAAATCAATTCGACTAGTTGAAAAAGTTAGCTAGAGAGCCAAATTGGTTTGGTGCAGGTAGTAGGGTTATAATAACAACAAGAGATAAGCACTTGTTGATAAGACATAAAGTATGTGGAATATACGAAGTTAAAGGATTGAAAGATGATAAAGCTCTTCATCTTTTTAGTTTGAATTCTTTTAACAAAGATCATCCTATTTAAGATTCTTTAAAGTTGTCTAAACAGTATGTGAATTATGCACACACTACAAGAAATCTAAACTACTGTGGTGGATTTTTTGTGGCAGGTGCAAAAAATGCCGCTATATGTTGCATATTGCAGCATTTTTGTTGGACCATCACTGTAAATGGTGTCTATTGCGGCGTTTTATTGGACCACTACAATAGCTCTAGTATTTTGTAGTGTCCTATAGTGGCGGGACATAGAATCGCTGCAATATATATGTTTTAGTGGCGGGTAACTTAGATATAGCGGAGCTCCAAAAACCCGCAGCAATAAATATATCATTTTACGCATATACTATAGCAGCGGTAGAGAAAACTGTTGCAATATGCGAATTGTAGCGGCATTGATATGACCACCACAATAGGTACCTATTTTGCGGCACGTCTTCTTAGTTATAGCGGTGGTAAAGACCGCCACAATAGACCTTCTAAATCCCCGCCTCCCCCTAAATCTTCCCTCTGTTTTTTTTGGCTTTTCATTTTTAGCGCCTTTTCATTTTTGCCAAAAACACTATCTCTCTCATTTCACTCCCAAAAACCAAAAACACTATTCATTTACTCTATCTCTCTCTAACCCTTCAGAGACCCAAAATCCCAACCAAACACTCAAATACCCATCTCTCTCTCTCTCTCTCTCTCGCAACCCCAAAATCCCTTCAGTCCCACCACCGCCGCCATCTTCACAACAACCCCACCACCACCACCAAACCATCGACTCAATGGTCGCCAACTAGCAACCCCAATCCATCTCTTTTCACTCCCAAAAACCAAACATTCTCTCTGTAAGTTGTCTTGAACATTCTCTATGATGTTTTGATTTTTTTTTTTAAAGGGATTTTTTACTTTTGTTTTTTATTTTATTTTATTTGATGATGAGAAACAAAGTTCAATGTGCGTTGGTTTGTGCTTTATCAGTTTATGGGTAGGACACAGATTTCCTCCAAACATGTTTGCAGCAGCTGCTGCAAACAGGGACAGGTGTCAAGCACATAAAGAAACACATAAGCAAGGGTCATGTGCAACGCATATGACCTATTTTAAGTTGAGTGCTATTAACCCTAACGATAACAGCGTTAGCCAAAAGGAGGTCTTCTCCTTAAACACGCCTCTCATTGCTCTCTCTCATCTCCTCCACAGAGCTTTCTCTCTCTCAACCTCCGGCCACCTCTGTTTTTCTTCAGCAACCTCAAACCGTTGAGGGCATCTACCCTCTCAATCTAACCCAAACGGCACACAACCAAGCCAAACCCCTTTCATCCTCCTCCATTTCGTCAATAACAAATTGATTAATCATTACTCCACACTCACGCACTAATCTATCTAACAAATTCACAATCAAAATCAAAATCAAAATAAAATATGCAAAAAATTAATATATTAGAAAAAAAAAAAAAAACTTTCCTAAACTCATCAGGAACCAAATGCGAAATCCTCATCTTCTTCCTGCAACCTTTGTAAAGATCCTCCAGACTACAAACCAATTTGCTCTCGATCGCCTCAGCTTTCTTATTTTTATTAACAACATTATTATTACTATTATTATTCTTATGATTGCGATTATAACTGTGATTATTGTTATTCAAATTAAACAGACTTCTACCAGTAGCGGTGTCACTGTACCGACCATCGATTTCCTTGTTCCTGACCAATCATTTCAACCCCTGTTGTGGTTCTGTTGCTTTGTCATAGGCATAGATAGTCTTCCGCTATATCTAATGTTATTATGTCCGCATGATGTTATGTTTTGTTTAAACAACTTATAGATGCTCTAATGAATTCCAGTAGGTGGATAAGTTACCCATATTTTGTAAGGAGTGTGTTATAATATTAGAAGTTTCCAACTATGAAATGGCAAGAAATTTAAGTTGTTAACATGTTAATTTAGTTAAATTTAATGATAACTCCATAGTAAGTTAATGCAACAGCATTATGTAAAACAAAGGATAAAGAGAAGAGAAAAGAAAATTTTAATGTTACTTTCAATTGTTTCGTGTTAATACCATGCACAAGTTTTGCAATATCAACTTGATATCAACTTGTTTTTTACTTGTCATTGTGCCTATATACTATTTTTTATAATTTTAAACTTCGACAGTTGAAATGGCAAGGCAAAAAGCAAATTTGCGCACGCATTCCAAGAGCGTAACCGTGGAAGGAGCTTCTACACAACATGTGAATCAAGAAACGAACCAAAAAATGCGTGAAGCTTCTACGCAAGGTATGAGCTTACAACTTGATATCAAATTTGCTATTAGTTTGCTTAAATATTCTATTAAATGAAGGAGTAGACTCTATGTCTTAGCCCTTATGCTATATGTCTAATGATGGTTGTTGTCATGTCTGATGTCTCAAACCCTACTTTATAAATATAATCCCTAAAGTCCCTTTAAATTCTAAAAGACCCCTTGTACATTAAATTTTATGATATTAATCCTTAGGCAAAAACATATATTCAATTTCATATATATTTACTTACTTTAACGATATTGGCTCCTTTAAATTTCAGATGTGCGGCCACCTGTATATGCCACTCGTGGGCCAAGCAAGTACTTGGATGTTTGGGATCTTCCTGATGACAAAGTAATTGAATTGCCTCTAAATAGTATGTATCAGCCGGTTGATGAAGGGGCGAGGGCTTTCACTGGTTTCTTGAAGACGATTGCACGGAAACCCCACATGTGCCCAATTAGATATCTGACTTGGAAGGACATACCAGAAGAACTTAAAGAAGAGTGTTGGCATCTTGTAGAGGTAAACTAGGAACTTATAATACTTGCAATTATGACATTTTGTACTAGGTTATACATAAGCATTTGAGCATGAAAAAATTTGTAATTTGCTAACTCAACTATTTGATTGTAGCGAAAATACGTCGTCCCTACGAATCCTACTGCATATGCAGCTTTGAAGACATTTACCTTACAAAAAATTAGGAAGGCTTGGAGGGTTCACAAGTGTAGGCTGAAAACATCTCATTACATACCACATCTAAGAAACAAAGCACGGGTGAAGAACAACCGACCCAAGGGATGCATACCAGAAGATTGGGATGTTCTTGTTGACCATTGGTATACTGATGATGTAGTGGTATGTTTGTTTTCTCTCTCTCTTTTCATTTTTTATATTATGGTTATGTTTATTTTTTCAAGCACAAGATAATTTTCAAATTTATTACATTGTTATTTTTAAAATTACATTCTCTGTTTGGATATTGATGAGTTTCCTAAATGAATGGTTTCTTTTTAATTTTGTTAATTTTAATTTTAAACATTTAAAAAAATGTTTGACATGCTTACTCTTTGCTTATTATATCAATATGATTACATGAGGTCACCCTAATTTTGTGAAAAGATTCATACTGGATTATACTATATATTCTTCTAGATCTGCCTCGTGTGTAAAAAAAAAAAATAAAAAATAAAAAAAATTGTTTTTTTCACTATTTTGAAAGTCTTCCACATTGGCACCACATTTGTATAAGGTTATCAAGTTTTAGAGAATTAGTTCTTATTAAGAGACCCCATTTGCTATTGCCACAGGTATCTTCACTCTTGCCTTGAATAGAAGCAAGTATTTTTTTGTTTTTGTTTTTGTTTTTGTTTTTTTGTTTTTTGTTTTTTGTTTTGTTTCCCCCCCCCCCCCCCCCAGTTTTAGTCAATATTGAATTAATATGAGGGGAAACTTTCTTCTGTTGGAATGACATGGTACGAGCTCAAAAGATCTCACTTCTGTTGATACTAGTCATAAGATTGTAGCAAGAATTTCTTTGTTTATGCACTGACTGAAACAAAAAAAATAGTACTTTAGATACATAGCAGTTGGACATATCAAGCTTAGGGGAATGATACATACATTACTAGTTCCTTGATTCCTTCTCAATATTGAAATACCAAAGCAACATTATTTCTGCATTACTACTTTCTGAATTTCTTTGTTTATGCATTTTTATGGCAGTTGGTGTTGATTGTTTCTTTGTTTATGCAAATTGAATGTATTTGATTTCATGGATTTGTAATAGTTAGGTTGCTTTGTTTTCCATGGCTATTGTAGTGATGGAAAGTTTAAACTTGCAATTGGACAAGAGAAACTGTGGTACTTTGGGTAGATAATTCATCTAATAAGTTAGACTAGACTATGTATATGGTTTTGTAGGGTTTTTATTTGTCTTTTGTTTTGTTTCATTGAACAACAGTTAAAGATTAAATTGCAAAGCAAATCCGTAGTTTATTCATTGTTATCTTACTGCTAGGTTGGGTAATTAGTGACCTTTGTCTTTTCGTCGATGACAAGCTAAATAATTTGTTTCTTTAGGTTGGTCTATAATCTGTCTCAAGCATCATTGTCCTCTAATGTTTGTTTGTCTTGTAAATGAAGTTATTCCATGTGTAAAATTTTGATATATTTTGTAATTCCATCATTTTGTAGATAGAGTCAGAGAAGAATAGGGACCGTCGTTCTAAACAGGAGGACTTACATACTGTTGGTTCATGTAGCTTTGCCGTGCACGCTGCAAAGAAGGTAATAAGTATTATGACTAATTTTTAAATGATTTGACTTATCTTAAGCTTATGTGGAACCAATATTCATCACTACATAAATATGTTGTTCATATTGCAGGCAAAAGCGAATGGACGTCCTGTAGAGTGTGCAGCATTATATTCAATACTGCACACTCGTAAAGATGGATCTACAGTTAATCCTGTAGTACAAGCAAAAATGGTGAGTAATCCATTTCATATTCAGGGTATAGTGGTTTCATTAAAAAATGGTGAATTGCTTTTGTTTAAGAGAGTAAAAATTTAAATAATCATATGGCACATGCGAAACCAGCCTTAGCCTCCTTGTGCAACTTGGCCAAGCTAGGCCCCCATGCATCCCATATTGCATTATTAAGCACAATCATTAGATACTGAGATGTGAAGGTTCTATATTATTGAACCAACACATTCTTAAGAGGGGTTGATGCCCTACCCCAATTTAATTGTATTTCTTCATTAGGAAAGCTGCCTTTCTAGAACTAAGATGTCATAGCACAGTGATAGATAGGAATAGGATCAACAGTGGGTGTTAAAGCTTAGGAATTTTAACCCATGAGCACACAAATCACAAAAACATATAGTTTCTCCCCTAATCTTTTTGAAGAAATTATTAAGGTCCAGAGTGTCTTGAGAGTACCTAAATAACTATATCATATTTATGATTTAGATAACCATATTATATATTGTTTAAAATGGAATAGTAAGTAGATGCTTTATTTTGTTACCCTATATACCTAACAAAGGATGAAGCCTAGTGGTTAGCGGTCAAGCACTCCTGGCAGGTGGTAGCATTTTTTTTCAATCTTTTTAAGCATAAAGATGTGTCATTAATAAGAATGTGATCAAATCCTTTCCGCATTAGTAAGACTTTTGTGAATCCCACAGATTCCACTCTTCACCAATTTAAAAGGGTCGCATCAATTCAACCTTTTGTGAAAGGAATTGTGTATCCTAGTTTTGGATAAATATTTGGCATAAGTGTATCAAACATATGCATTACTAGAGAAGTGATAAGAGCAGAAACTTGAAAAGGATTCCATTCCCGGGTTAACTTCCCGAAGACTTCGCTCATGTTGAAAAGCTTTTTCAAGTCAAAACTTAAGCTTCATGCTTCATGCCTCACATTTGTAGAACACAAAATTACTTGAATATAATAATTTGGAAAAAAAAAAAAATTCCACTTGTGTCTATGCTTATTGTCAAATATATTGTGTATGCTTCTCAATATAATTTTTGTTGTCTTGAATCAAATGATGTTGCTAATTTCTAATTGTTTTGTTTTGTTCAATCCCAAATATCAGGATAAAAGGAAGGAGTTGTTGGCTGAACCTTCGAATCAATTGCAATCATCTGACATAAGTGGTAGTATTACATGGGCACCAGATGATGTGTTTGCCAAAGTGATGGGTAAGGAGTGCAAAGGTTGTATTTGTAGGGTAGGATTTGGTCCAAGCCCAAGTGGGCGAAGTAGCAAGAGTGCTCTTACGGACCTTCAAATACGATCAAGTCAAGAAAGGGATAACGAAGTTGCACAACTGAAGGCTTCCTTGGCTAATATGCAGGAGAAATTGTCCTCTTTTGAGGAAATGAAGGAAAGACTTAGCCAATTCGAAGAGATGGAGAAAAGAATGGCTCACATGCTTCAACAAATGCAACAAATAACTTCACAATGCAGTCAGGTTGGCAATAATGTTTGTTTAATTCCTTTGATCATGCTATTTCCTTGATGGGTTTGTCTTATAATTTGCTGTGATGGTTGGCATTAATGTTTGTTTGCTGAGCTCCTTGCTGATAATTTGCTATGATGGATATGATAGAATGGTAGAGAAAATATGTGTGCACAATTCTTTAGTTGACTCCATAGTTTTGGTACCAAGGCTTTATTATTACTAGGAAGTGCCAATTGAGTTGAGCTACAGGGCTCTTGGCTGTTGTTTTGGATTTGATAGTACTCAAATTGCAATTAATAATTGGTTGCCAGTAATGGTAGTCAATGAAACTTGTTTAAGTATTAAAGGCAGCTATGAGAGACCGCGCCCCCGGCCCATTTTTATAGGATGTTGGGCCAAACCCACGTGAATGGGTGGAGTCGTGTTATTGTCTCTCAAAAATGGAGATTCGACTAGTTATATTTTTCCCTTTAGATTAAGGGTTTTACAATGGAGTCACCGCTTATTTAATTATTGGAAAAATAAGAAAATCATGAATGAAAAATTCCTCATTTTATTAATTTGAAATTGAATTTACATTGATCATAGGAAAATTACATGACTTTGGTCCTAGATACAATCTAAGATAAAGTACATGGCTTTGTTTCCTAATTACAATCTAAAAATAAAAAATTACATGGATAAATATTTGATTTACTAACCCTTGATCTAAGCTCGGAGGCTATGTTACAAGATGGGAAGGTGTTAGGCACCCACCTTGTCCGGTGAATCCGGTCTTCTAGACTATGGTGACCAACATTCATATCACATCATCCAATATGTTAATCAATTTGTATGTTAAATTTAATGTGTGTGCATGTGATAAACCCCAATTCAATTTATTAAGCATGACGTTTGGATTAAAAAATGAACTTTAGTGAATGTGTGTGGATAGTGATAACTTAGATTCAAGAATTTGAAAGAATTACTAAACAAACATGTTTTTCATATTTTTGATGTGGATTTAAGATTAAATCTAGTGATATGCATGAACATGTGATGAAGAACATATAAGAACATGTGAAGAACAATTAAGAACATTCAAACATATTCAAGAGAATTATCGTGCTTTAATCTTAAATTCTCATCACAACAATATAAGCAAACAGTTAGGGAAGGAGATTATACCTTCATGCAAGATCCATGCAACGGAGGAGGAGATTTTTTATGGAGGTTCTAAGGGTGGAGGAAAAGAAGAACTAGGAGAGGGAGAGTGAGTCTCACTCAATATCTTGAGTCTCAGGAAGACTAAGATATGACAAGACTACTCAACTTCACTAGAACTCAAGAGAAGAGAAGAGAGGGGGATTTTTTTGTGTCTTTTGGAATGAAGGAGAGGGGGGTTTATATAGTAGTGGTGGAGGAAATATGAATGGAATGCCATTTAATGAGAGTTGACAAGGAATCATGAATCTAGACCTCATTTTAGCTTTTGGAAAAATCTGGTGTATTAAATGGAAAGATTGGTGGGAGTGAGGAGCAAGCCAAAATTCGGTTTTCCCATAGTTGCTGTCACAGCCTATAGAGCCAATTTTGAAAAATCATATCTGCCTAAATTCTGATCGGAATTGTCTCATTCTTGTGCTCAAATTAAAGCCCCGGATGTCTAGTTTCTGGGAAAAATAATCTCATTCACAGATTCAAAATATTCTGAGAGATATCAATGAAATGGTAAGCAGAGGTCATTTGCTAGAAAATGGTTTCAGCACAATTAACATTAATAGGTCCCCAAATTAGCTTCCAATTAACATTAAATGACTCCAATCACTCCCATTTCAGACTTAATTGGCTCTAAATTTACTCTAATTAAAAGATAATTGCACAAATTACTCATTGAATAATTAATGTTTAACTATCTAGTTAATTAGGTGTATGTAACTCTACCATAAAATGTAATCCTAACCAATCAAATTATGACACATCATCGATCTCAAATTGATTATATTTATAACCAATTGAAATCAATTGTTCATAATCACATATAGTCAGACTCAATTTGTAATAGTGCATCTCAGCCATTAAAACTTGATTTGATGATAACTTTCAATCTAATGGTCCGATTAGGGCTCATGACCAGTCGATTTGATCGTTACAACTTCAAGATCATTTTGGTGAAATGAGATTAAAAATCTAATGACCAGAATCAAGATGCATATTTCCAATGTGAAATTACCCTTTTACCCTTAATGTGAGTTTAAATACGGGTTGCAAAATAGGGTATCAACAGCAGCAAGGTTATTTATTTAGTTATTCACCTTGCAATTTAGCCAATAGGAAGTGCTAGTTGAGCTACAACGCTTTTGGCTGTTGTTTTGATTTCTGATAATACTCAAATTGCTAATTGGTTGTTAGTAGTGGCAGTCAATGAAACTCATTTATTCAGTTATTTGCTCTTGCAATTTAGCCATAATTAGTGGAATTTGAATGGCTAGGTTAAAAGCCTAAAGTCTTAGCAACTAATTGATAACTTGTATGTGTTATTAACTATTTGTGGTAGCCCTTCTTGGTTGGGGTGAGTATGTTTGTTTAGAAATGTTTTTGCCATTGGAATCGAATGTATATCACATTTTGTTCTTCTTATCTTATTGTGCATCATGTAATCAGCCACTGCCATTGACTTAACTTGCCATATTTTCACATTTTGATTCTGTGATCTCTTAAGTATTGTTTATTTCACTCCTTAAGCAACATGCCTTAGAGTTTGCTTGTAGATTTTAGTATTACAAATTTCCAAATAAATTTAGAATTCCAAGCCACTCTCTTGAGATATGGTCATATAGAGCTTAGAATAAGTTACTTGTTCATTAGGATGGCATCTACGCTGTTGGAAATACTGTATGTTTTCTACTTATAGGAAAAAAGGTACTATGTGTGTTTTCTTCTGATATTCACTCTTTAACAATCTTCTAGAAAAATTTAGCCTTCGTCACTCTAAAGTGGGAGGTTCTCTTTTGGTTTTCTCCAAGTATTTCCCGCTCTTAAAGAAGGAAAAGCAAAAAATTTGACTTCAAATTATACCCTATGGAATATCCATTCCCATGCAACAGTTCAATATAAAAGACAAACCTCATTTCATCTATCACTACCGAAAAATTAGAAAGGTTTTTGTGGACTATGGTTATAACACTTCCTAGGAGAAACATGTTGATTAAAGTTGGAAGAATGTTGACTACTTTCTAATAAGAACTATCAAGAATTTTGAGTGTAAGATTATAAAGCAAAGAAGTGGTGGTTTTTTGCAAAGAGAGATGAGCTAAATCAGAGTCTGTTTAGGTTGGTGCCCTTTGATTCTCTGAATACTAGGCTTAGTAGAGGAATTCCATGAATTCTTGGCAATTTCTACTCTTAAGGGAATGATGGAACCTATGGTTTAATAGACTTTTCTTGACTATTAATTAGGCTAAATTTATTATAGATGTTTTTAATGAAGAAAGAAAGCAATGGCTTAGTAGCAGTTCATATGACACTGAGATAGCCCATAAGTGTTTAAAGTTGAATACGTGTGCATTTGTGTCTTTTGTTACTCTAAAGTAAGTGCTTGGTCTACTAATTTGGTTAGTTTGTAATTCTAAATTTGTACACCAAAAGGGTTTTGAATATTATTTCACAAAACATAGATTCAAGGTATTCTATATTTTTTGTTTTTGTTTTTTTCGGTATCATAGTTGTATTGTTTGTTTGATCTTTAGTTGCTGACAAGTTTAATGGTCACAATTTTTTTGTTCTTGTGTTAAGTTCAAAACTTTGCAGTTGCTGAGAATACCCCATGTCTTTGTTTTTCAATAGATACCATGTTGATATTACTTGCATTGTTTTGGTTGATCTTTCATACCTATACATGCTGATATGACAACCAAAGCAATTTTGGATGTTGCAAAGCAATTTTGGATTCCAATATTTGATATCATTGTGTCGTAATTATTGCCTTTTTTTTTTGTATGTAGGATGTTTCTCCGATCTTACAATCCCTAGCTCTCCAAAAATCATCAGCTGCATCCTATCAACCAAGTAGCTTATAAATTTTATGTTGGTGTTTGAGGACATTTTGTGTACAAAGAACCATATTTGAACAAATGCATTTTTTGCAAGTGTTGAAAAATATTTTGAAACACTTTGAAACTTTGATTATAGTATTAGCTTAATTTAAGTGTTGAAGGGCTTTTTGGGTACAAAGGAGCACATCTTTCTTTTGTTAATTTTATGATGATGGTTATAGACAATGTTATGTATTTGATAATATATTTCTATGTTAATATATGTTAGTTTGGAGATATTTGTGATGTTATCTAGTTACATTTGTGGTATTGTCTTAGTAGAGCTAAAATTATTATAGGTTATTTGTAATAGAAATGTGGTTTTAGAACCCAGGAGGAAAAAACATTAACCTATAGCGGTGGGCAAAAACAACCGCTGAAGGACTAAAATTATAAAATAATTGGAGACCTATAGCGGCATTTATAGCCCACTGCTAAAGCCTCACACATATAGCGGAGGGCATAACCGCTGCTAAAAGGTGCGTAGAGTCTGTTATTTAATAAACCCTATAGTGGCGCTTAATTTCTGCTGCTAAAAGGTCACTTGACCGGAATGGTAACCTCATATGGCGGCGGTTTTATGCCCGCCGCAATAGGCCAATCTATTGTGGCACTTTTTTTGACCACAATAATAAATCTATAGTGGCACCGCAACTGTGGTGGGTAGAACCGCCGCAATAGCCCCCACCACTAAAGGTTAAATGGACCTTTAGCGGCAGTTTTTTTGGCTTTTGCAATGGTTTTGGCCCACCGCAATAGTACAGTTTTTATGTAGTGACAAGGTCATTCTTTAACTATTGAGGTTTTGGGTTCTTTTTTGTTCAATAGAAGAAAGGAGGAATGGGAAATTGCATAAGATAGGCTCAAAGAATTTCCGGCAAAAGAAATGAGCAAAATACTTCAAATAAGTTTTGATGGCCTTCATAGAGTGGAACAAGAAATATTTCTACATATGGCATGTTTCTTTAATATGAAAGACAAAGATTATGTAGTAGAAATACTTGATTGTCTTGGTCTTCACCCTAAAATTGGATTAAATGTTCTTATTGAAAAGTCCCTCTTGCAAGAGTATGAAAATAAATTTTGCATGCATGAATTACTGCAAAAAATGGGTCAAGATATAATTCGTTGATAGTATCCTCAAGAACCTAGGAAGTGGAGTAGATTGTGGCGAAATAAGGATATTCACAATGTGTTGATGAAAAACATGGTAAGAGATCATTTGGAGAACTTGAGCATATACCTTATCACATTATTTTAAAAAGTTAAATTTGAACCATTTTAGTAATCATATATCTTGCAATTCACCCATCTCTTTTCCTTTACTAATCAGGAAGCAGAAGCAGTTTAGGGCATAGTCCTTGTACTTCCTAAGATGCGTGAATTGGGTGAACTACAAAAATCTGTAAAGGCACATTGGAACCTTGATGCCTTTTCAAAGTTGCCTAACCTTAAGTTGCTTATAATTCATGGTGTTCATCTTCCACATGGTTCGAAACATCTTCCTAATGAGCTTGTTGAACTTCGCATGTGCGATACCAAAATTGTTCGACTTTGGAATGGAATAAAGGTAACATTTTTATTTAAATACTCATATACGTTTAGTAAAAATTTATAAATTCTAAGCTTTGTGGAACCTAATCTTACTTTTCTTATTCAGTATTTTTTACTTTTAACAGCATTTTGGCAAGCTGAAGTCCATCAAATTGGAAGACTCCTTAAACCTCATTGCAACCCCTGACGTCACTGGAGTCCCAAATCTTGAGAAATTAGATGTTAAAGGTTGTAAAAATTTGATTGAAATTCACCCATCTATTGTAGTTCATAAAAGGCTTACTCATCTTAATCTAGAAGGTTGCCATAACCTTAATACTCTTCCAAGTAAGTTTGAAATGGAGTCTCTTGAGATTCTTATCCTTTCAGGTTGTTCAAAAATCAAGAGAATTCCAGAATTTATGGGAAATATGATAAGCTTATCGAAACTTCACTTAGATAGAACTGCTATTACAAAACTTCCCTCTTCAATTGCACATTTGACTAACCTTGCTTCATTGCATTTAAGAGATTGCAAAAATCTTGTGTGCCTTCCTAGTATCATTTGTAGCTTTAAGTCGCTTGAAGATGTCAATTTGGTTGGATGCTCGAAGCTTGATAATCTACCGGAGGACTTGTGGAATCTTGAAAGTCTAGAGGAGCTCAATGTGAGTGGAATAGCTTTAAGAGAGCTTACTTCCTCTATTGTTCTCTCAAGAAATCTTAAAAGATTATCTTTTCGGGGATTTAAAGAGTCACCACCTAAACTTTGGAATAAGCTTTTCTCCTTTAATTTAATGCCACACGAGGAAGCTAAATCCTATGAGCTTGTTATCACCTTCCTTTCCAGGTTTGTGTCACTTAAAGAAATTGGATTTGAGTGACTGTAATCTCTAAACAATCCCAAATGATTTTGGTTACTTATCCTCTTTAATTTGTTTAAATCTAAGTGAAAATACTTTTGATGGTCTTCCTGAAAGTATCATTCAACCATCTAGACTGACACATATTTATTTGAGGAATTGCACAAGACTTCGTTCATTGCCACAATTTCCATCAAGCACTTGGATGGTTGATGGTTGTAGCTCATTGAAACCATTACCAAATTGATTAACACTTGACAAATTCTGCCAACCACTTCTTTTCCTCTTCAATTGCTTTAATTTGGCTAATAATCTAGGTCAGAGTGACATTTTCTTTAGAATGCAATCAGTGGTTCCTCAGGTCTCTCTCTCTCTCTCTCTCTCTCTCTCTCTCTCTCTCTCTCTCTCTCTCTCTCTATATATATATATATATATATATATCAATTCTAAATATCATTATTTGTATGTTTCAGGATATTGACAAGGAATCTATAGAATCTACTTTGGCAGCTGTATTTGTTATTGTTATTACAGGGAGTGAAATACTGAGGTGGTTTAGCCATCAGAGTGTGGGGGCTATAGTGAATGCACAAGTAACTCATCCAAACAAAAATGTTTTGTCTAAGTGGATTGGAATGGATGTGTGTGTTGTTTTTTTAGGCCATAATCTTCAACCAAACAATCATGTTTTATCTAACTATCTTTATTTGTCATGTGAGATTCTAGTCAATAAACATGAAGGTGCAACCATTTCAGAAATCTTGGGCAAGAAATCTGTTCAAATTAAATCAGATCACCTTTGGCTATTCTATTTACCCCCACAAAATTTTAATGAGAATGGGACAGCATTATTGAGTCAAATTGATGAGAATGGATTCATTCAGATAGAGGTTAGATTTGATTATCTTGTTTTTCAATGCTTGGAGGTTAAGAAATGTGGTTTCGCCTAGTATACGAGCAAGACATTAAAGATATTAGATATATGATGGCTCATTCTAGCAACAACACTTGCATCACTCCTTATAAGGGTATGGATGTTTGTCATGATTTTGACAATTCAGTAGAAGCTATCAAAATTAAGGGAAGTCATGATGAATACGATGGGGCAAGACCTAGAGGTGAAGGCAGGCTAGGAAGCTCTTTTGATGTACCACACTCAAAGAAGATTGAAAGATATATAAAGGATTCATGGCTCATGGTAACTCTGATTATATTAACTCTAATTATGGTGACTCTGATTGCAAGGATTGTAATGAAGCTGACCGGGGACTGGTAAGTCATCATTACATTGACTTTGTAGCTTCCTATAGGGCGTATATATACATGTTTTTTTTTTCACC
This sequence comes from Quercus robur, assembly GCF_932294415.1. NCBI lineage: Eukaryota > Viridiplantae > Streptophyta > Magnoliopsida > Fagales > Fagaceae > Quercus > Quercus robur. Next base: position 27,832,643 of record NC_065534.1, on the reverse strand, counting down.
AATTTTAACTTTAGAATTTAAGTTTAGTGAATCCCTTAATACATAAACTTTGTAGCTTCCTATTAGGCTTGTGGTACCCTTGATTTTTTTTTTCTTTTCACAGAAAGTTAGCCATGATACAAAGGAATCTTCCCTGTTCACAATATTTTTTATAGGACATCCATATTATGAGGCACTTTCTTTGTTATGCATCCCTAGATTGCTTGTTTAACATCTAGAGTAAGCTTAATTTGGTTGAGATTGAAAGTGAATATAGGCTAATTTGAATTACTAAGAGAATAGCAAAATATTCTTGTGCAAGTGCATGGAAGTGGAACTGTATAAGGAAGAAATGCCCCAAGGTTAAATGGTGAAGACCATCATTTGGTTTCCTAGGATGCATGGACACAAACACGGGTACCGATACAACACGGTGACACGAGTAATTTATGAAAAATTATAACATGAAATGGCAAGTACAACACTAGTATGACATGGACACGACACAAGTACGACACCCTAAATGAAGTGTTCGTGCATCCTAGGTGGTTTCCCAAAGTAATTCCAGAACATGCATTTATAGGATGGCTAAGGGTTCACAACAGATTGTCAACAAAAGATCGAATGTATTAATGATATGCTAATCTTGATGCTCGTTGTGCTATTTGTAAAAGAAGAATTAAAAGTATGTACCACTTATTTTGTGATTGTTCTTTCTCGATGTGGATATGATGAACCATAATGAGTTGCTGTCTAAAACCTAAAGTGTTGTTGGCTAATTATGTTCTACAATGAGAAATCACCTGTGTTTAGATCGGCATATGGTCTATCATATTTGGCTTCGGAGGAATGCCAGTACTAATCAAGGAAGACTATTTTCTAAAGAGGCTATGGTCAAAATGATCAAGTGGGAATTGAAGAACAGAGTTGAATGTAACAGTTACTACAATTCTGTTCAAAACAGGTGCTTTCTTTGGGGGTATTTCTTGTTCTGTATTATTAATGGTCCTTGTCTCCTTGAACTAATAGATTTGGAAATTTCATTTTGTAATATTTATGGTGTGGTGTAGGATGTTTGTGTATTGGTGTTGCTTTGTTTGGTTATATTTTGAAATAATTGTACGTTTTTTTAATAAATGAATTGCTCGTTCATCCAAGAGAGAAGATTGCTTTTCTTTCATGATTGTAGCTATAGTCTTTGTTATTTTTGAAATGGTCATTGGTTTCAAACTTGGTGTACCCGAAAGGAGAAAGCACGATATGGTGAAGAAGGAAACGATGGATCGGATTCTCAAAGATAAATGCTATGTTGCAATTTCTCTTTGGTTGCAAGACCAACAAATATGATGGCATCCTTAAGAATGCACAAAATCAACTACAAAAATTGGATATTTGCATTCGAGATCTTGAAGGAGGACAAGAATAGCTGTTTAGGCATTTGATAGAAACCAGAGTCTCCATTCTCTAACATCCTCAATCACAACTCCTCCAATTTATGCAAGTTCTACTTTCCTAAATTGCGTTGTAATTCCCTATTTTAAAATAATATATTTCTGGCTTTTAATTAAGAAAAACAATAGTCTCATGGCATTTTTTTTTCCCTTTGCATATATTGATTACATCGGAGACGTGGAACATGTACTGCAATGTTTACATGCTTGTTAGACATTGAGCATGCTTGGTCATGTTAGTGTTGTTAAAAGCGTGCTTAAGCGCAAAGCACAGAGCCTTTGGGGCTTTTTCCCTCTAAAGCGAAGCGCCCTCACAAAAGCGCACTTTTTTTTTTTTTTAATCTTTTTTATTTAACTTTGGTGTAGCTGCAATTTGAATCAGAAGTAGTAACCTCCCCCTACTGCATTTTATGTATATTTACTATAAGAAATCATTAAGCAGATAAATACATAAATAAATAAATTAGAAGCTCTAATTTAGATTATGGCAGGTTCATGCATTTCAAAGGTATGCTAGAGGCTTCCACATTTTTTGCTTTGTATGTTATAGTAGCTTCTAAGTGCCATAAAATATGTTGTAATGAGATGGTACTTGCAGCTTTTACTGGACAACTCAAAGCGGATTGGAAGACATATAAAGGATGTATGGCTCAGGGTAACTTCGATTATATTAACTCTTATTATGGTGACTCTGATTGCAAGGATTCTAAGGAAGGTGGCTTGGGACTGGTAAGTCATCACTTCATTAACTTTGTAGCTTCCTATTGGGCACATATATACTATTTTTTTTTTCAATTTAAACTTTTGAATTTACTTTAAGTGCAGCACTTGATACATAGACTTTGTAGCTTCCTATTGGGCCTGTGGTACCCTTAATTTTTTTTCTTTCCACAAAAAGTTGGCCATGATACAAAGGAATCTTCCTTGTCCACAAGATTGTTTATAGGAAATCTATAATATGTGAGTTTTTCTTTTTTTTGGGTCAAAATGTCATTGCCATTGCTGGTTTCTTAAACTTGCGAGTGTCAGAAGCTTACTATGTCATTTTCATTTTACCACCTTGCACAAGTTTTTTCATAAAAGAATAAATTCCAAATTTTAGTTAAGTAGTTTTGATAAACTTATATTGGGAACAAGGTACAAGGAAATTTAATGCAAATCAACTGTATATACATCATTTGCTTTTGTTTGTAATTTTTTTAATAGTTATTTTGCGCTAAATTCTTATTAATGCTCCATTTGTTTTGCGAAGGTTTATTCAAAATTTCAAATCAACAATTGTCTTTGTTTTGTTGAGTACTTCAGCCTCACTCCCTCCATACTTGAACTCCCTGAAGTTGTCTTTTTTGTTTTTTGTAGGATTTCTTTTTGATGAATGATATTTCTGTGTTTGATGTAATGCGATGAAGACATATATGTTAGAATACAATAGACTATATAAAAATAGAGTAGATCATGTCTTTGTAAAATACCATGATTTTGCAATTCAACTAGCTGCTATGATTCTAAGATTTCATGCATAATGGACCTATGTATTCCTATTTATATACTTCGTTGGACTCTTTCAAACATTCAATTTAACAAAATAAAGATGTAGTTTTTGAGAAATAAAGATGTAGTTAGTGCAGGGTTTGCCAACATGAATGTAGGCTGTCAAGTTAATTGTCTCAATATTCAACTGTGATCAACATATATAATTGTAACCTCCTCGGACTGAAAGTCCATTAACATCAATATCTCTTATTTGTGCTTAATTGTCATTTAATTCAATACTTACCATTGTACAGCTCATTAGGCTCTAGTTCTTCGACCTATTCTCTACAAATTAATTGTATTGGGCCTCTTGGACCAAGACTCCGTATATTTTGGGCTTGGGTTTCAAATTGTGACCTTACAATTGACGCCGTTTGTAGGGAGAACTTGTGTCTCAGCGAGTGTAACGATTAAACATGATGGGATCAAGTCTACACCAAACAGAGCCTGTAGGTTCTTAACAGCAAGACAACTTTCTTAACCTTGAGCGGGAAAGAGATCAGGACAAACGTCAGGAGGGTAGTGTACGTAAGGACCATACAAGCAGAAGCCATTCTAGGGTAAGAAGTCACGTCTCCTAAAAGCAGGATGATAACAAAGTCTTACAGTAGGAGATTGACGACTTAAAAAAGAAACTACATCTCGGGCAACAGAAGTGTTCCCCCTCCAGTTTAGACACTAGTGATGAAGGGGACGACAACTATAGGCGAAAGTTAAGAACTCCACCAAGTGAGACATTTTCTTATGGGAAAGAGCACCACCATAAACGCAGCCACAAAAGTCCGTCCCGTAAAGGCCTAATAAACGATGTCATGAGCAAAGCCTTGGATCGAACCTCTAAGTCACCCTTCACACGCAAGATAGAAGGGGCTAAGCTTCCTTGGCGATTCCATCAACCAACTTTCACTATATAAAATGGTCGAACGGACCCCATAGAGCATGTATGCTAGTTTAACCAGAGAATGACCGTCCATTCCGAAGATGAGACTCTGATGTGCAAAGTATTACCTTGACAAGACATTCTTCTCAAAAAAAAAAAAAAAAAAAACCTTGACTAGACACATATATAGCCCATAGCATCATCGGTGGTGCAAAAAAAATTAGCAATTAGTTTTATTTTAGCATTCAATATAGTAAAATGATATAAACAACACAATAAAATAATATATCCACTACAATAAACAACAACCACCACTGCCAACATAATAAAATAATATATCTTTTAATAAAAATAATGTCTTAAGAGAAATGCTATGTTCAGAACATTTTCACAACATTTTTTGTAACAAATTATATGGGGCAGGTTGTTATGAGTTTTTATTGGTGGGGTAGAAAATGAATTTCAGTTGTAGGTTCAAATTAGAACCAATAAAAACTAACCACCTATGATTTGTTATAAAAATATTATTTGAATGTTGTGGACGTAACACTTTTTTTTTTTTTTTAAACATCTAAACTATAGTGCACAACCAAAAAAATTGGCTTTCCCTCCAAGAGCATTTTATTATATTTAGTTGATCAATTTAGCATTTTAGCCATTTGCTTCCGCTAATCCTAAGAGCATTCACATTGGGAATGGTAAATGCCATATGTTGGTTCAATTTAGTATAAAGGCCCAAAAACCCCACTGCATCCAGACTTGTAAATGTAGACTATTGCAAAAAAAAAAAAAAAAAAAAAAAAAAAAATTGCAATTCTAAATGTAGAATCGTACTGTAACACAATTGTAAAACTAAATAATAGTTTTTTATTCTTTCTAACTTTTTATCTCTCTTTATTTTTTGTGTTTTTCAGTCCTCTCTCCTCCTTTAGTGATTCTCTCTCTCTCCTTTACTCCCACTCTGTCTCTCCATCTCCCACTCCCTGTTTCTCTCGACGTGCAGTGGTGGCTTGTTTGTGGTGGATCTCAGCATGGTAAGGTCACAATGGTGGTGTTTTTTTTTTTTGCAAGGTCACAGCGTGGTCTTTTTCTTATTCTTCTTAATTTTCTCAGCAACCAAACAAATTATAAAGTAAACAACAACATGCTTTCTCAATGCTGAGAAAATGTGTTCACTGAAACAACAAAGTAGCTAATTTTTGACGTGAGTTTACAAAGACCCAACTTTTCATACACATTCTTCCATTTTTCACTCAAATTCTCAGCAACCAAACAAAAGCTCAAATCAAATAACAAACCGACTTGAGACCGGACGTAATTGATGAGCTTAAACCCATCGTAGAAATCCAAACCCAACATCGTTTGAACCCTGCAAAAATCAAAATGGTGCAACGAAATGCAATGGTCAAATAGCACATCGCAGGAACTGTACCTGGAGTCGCAGAACAAGCAAAGGAGATTGGAATTAGAGCCTCCATCTTCTACGGCTTCGTCTTCAGCTTCCCAATCGTCCTAGCCTTCGAGCTCTTTGTCTTCGTTTTCTATTTCATTTTCTTCTTCTTCTTCTTCTTCTTCTCCATCGTCGAATTCGTGGTTTTTTGGTTCTTCTTCGCTTTGTAGGTGATTAGAAATAGTGGCCATTGGTGTTGTGTGTAATTTGAAGGAATTGGAATATTGGTATGTGGGTTCATGGTGGTAAAGGTGGGCGGTTGTTGTGGTGTGGTGGTGAAGTGGCCATGGGTTTCTGTGGCTAAGGTTTTTGGGTTTTGTTTTCTCTATGGGTTTCTAGGTTTCGATGGCCATGAGTTTGTGGTTGGGGTTTTTGGGGTTGCTGTGGTGAAGATGACTTTGGTTTTCAACTGATATATATCAATTTGGGTACTAAGTTTTGGAGATAAAAATCAGTTTAGGTATGTTCTTCGTGGTGGTGGTAGCAGGTGGTTGCAGATGTGATTTGGGTTTTGAGTTTTTGTTTTTATTTGGGTTTTAGGATATATTATTTTATTGTGTAAAAATATTATTTTAATATGTTATATTGTAAAATAAAAGTTGAGATACTGGGAGTATTGTAAAATTGTATAGTATAATTGATAAAGTAAATTTTTTGAGATAGTAAAATAAAATATGATAGAATAATGGAATGTGAATGCTCTAATGCTCTTAGATGTAGTGCCATCCATAGGCCATTTTCAATTTTTTTTTCCCTTCCTTTCAAAACGAGCCTAATATTGAGAGAGAGAGAGAGAGAGAGAGAGAGGCCTTTTCTAGTTTTTGTATTTTATAGAAGGAAACTCCTTAATTAGTAAGCTTTGCTAGTTAATTATAATTATATCTTAAAAAAAAAAAAAAAAACTGAATCCGTACACTTTCTGCATGACAGGAACAATGGAATTACTGATTATAGACTTCATAGTGACACATAAAGCAACTCTCCAACTTTTTACAAATATAAATAAAGGTAGGAAATATATAAATTCTACTTTCTACAGCTTATACACGTCAAGGAATCTTTCGTACAGTGATTCCAGCATCTAAAGCATGCCTTTTTCTTGATTTGCATACATATATAAATAACCACCGTAAAGTGAATCTCGAAAAAAACAAAAAAACTCAGGTACCCTAGGACCTAGGAGGTTGAATATGTGAGAGTTTGGATACAGCTGAATTTAGGTTGGCGTCTGCTTCTGTTATTAAAATAGCGGGTCTTATTTACTGTTTATGAGATTCATAAAAATAAAAATCTGCAAAATCAACTTTAAATTAGATTTCATGATATTATTTATATATTTAAAAATTATTTTGTTATAATATTTTTAATTTTTAATAATAAATTGTACCTAAATAGACCCATAAATTTATTATTTATGAGATTGGCAAGAATAAGGGGTGTTTGTTTTGTGTTTTCAAATAATAATTTTCAATTTTTAAATAATATTATATGTATTTTTACACATTTTTTTACACACACTTTAAAACTGGGTCTCATGACACTCTTCATATAATTAAAAACTATTTTGCTACAATATTTTCAATTTTCAATTTTTTTTTTATTACAGATATCTAAACAGACCCTTAAGTTCCATCTGTATTTGTGGAAGGGAATGCTTAATTTTTTATTACGTTATACGTGGATGAATTACATTAGTACACTTTCAAATATATCATATGAAGATCTACTGTTTATATAAATCATTTAGAAAATCAAGTAATGTCTTTTCAACATTGTGTCAATGTAACGAAAAATTATACTAGGATTTTATTTTTGGTATCGCATTAAATACTAGAATGAGATTAAAAGCGATTAACTGCCATAACAACTCCCACCCACTTACCCAAAAAAATACATAAATAATTGAAATGATAATGACAAGGAAAGTGAGTGAAAAAACCCAGTTGCACAGGCTTCTATCCTATGACTATGGTGTCCAATGTTTTGTAGGCGCTTATGTTTCACGTGCTCTTCCTTCGTTGTGACTCATTAGTAATAACCTTTCTCTCAATAAAGAAATAAAACCCACATTTTCTTTTTTTCAATATTTGCCACTCCATTACCAATTCTTTGCTTTCTAGCTTTTCTTTTAGTTTAAATACTATATAGCCTTTGCAGCTTCCAATGGCAGATCTCAAGCCTGTGATCGAGATTTCTTTCGCTGAAATATTCCTGTGCAGCGCTTTCGCGGCTTGTTTTGCCGAGGTACCATTGATCTTTCCTGATTTTGACTTAAAATTGTGTTCATTCAATTCTCATTTATGCGTTTTACTTAATTTGATATCTGGGTATTAACAATCTTTGACTTTTCTTTCGTGTATTGAGCTCAAAGAGTATGCTTTGCTTACTAATCTGGGTTGTTAAGGAGATTTATTATTATCAGCGTAGTGTGATTCTTTTGATTTATATGTCTAATTTGGGTGTTCTAGGAAATGTGGTACAGCTGAATTTCAAAAACCATTTGTCTGTCTGTCATCAAAATTTTTTTTTTTTTAATTTTAAATTATTACTAATTTTCATCTTCTGGGTTATGTACAGTTTTTTAGAGTCTCAATTTTTTCTAGCTACAACTATAATTCAATCAAGCATCGGCAAATAAGCAAATAAGCTACTGCTTCTTTCTTGTGTTGAAAACAGGTGTGTCTGTTGTAATCAAAGCTTATGAAATTCAATTACTTGATTTGATGTGTTTGTCTGCTGTGACTACCAAAACGTGATCTGGGTGTAAGAGTTTTGTTACTAACTATTAATGTTATATTGCTGTTAGAAAAATGGTTAAATTATTAAGTTCACCATTTTCTACTAACTTAAGCTTTTGGAATAATTGGTAATTTATCATGTTCTTAAAAGTAGATGGACATGAGTTTGAACTCTATCTCTACTCTAACTCCCATTTAAATGGGGAGACTGCGCCTACCAAGGACAATTGGTAATTTTGCAATTGATGTTTGGCTTTCAGCTATATTCTTTTATGATTTTCTTTTTAAAATGTGATTTTATAGGTATTAGACAGCATTGCCCTAGTTTACTGTTGAAGGGTTTTAGTCAATGAGTAATGGTATTATACTACATTGTGTGCTATGTTCTATCTTTTTTCCCCCTTTACTTGTTTAAGCTTATTTGACTTCAGATAATTCCTCCTCATTCTCAAGCAGTTTGAAATTCAGTTTTGAAAACCTGTTTTGTTTATAAAAATTTTCCTTTATGACAACGAAAGAAACACATTACTTGATTATTTAAGAATTGTATTCTGATTGTAAAATTGATGCATTAACTTAATAAGGCAAAACAGCAGTACATGATCTCAAAGTGATGGATTTTGTTTTAGCCTGAGTTAAGGTATTAGTTTCCATAATCTGTTTTTGTAGTTAAGCATTATGATATAATGGTTCATGCTCTATGAATAATGCATTTGCTTTCTTTAGTAATGTCACAGTTCTTTTCTTCTAAAAACACACACACACCTATTGGAGCTCACAAAAATACGAGTGGATTTCACTTGTCGTTGTCTTCATTGATTTTTTGGCAGTTCTGTACTCTTCCTTTGGACACTGCTAAAGTCAGGCTTCAGCTTCAAAAGAAAGCAGCAGCAGCTGGGGTGGATGGAGTGGGTTTTCCCAAATATAGAGGCTTGTTGGGTACTATGGCCACCATTGCCAGGGAAGAAGGTTTGTCGGCACTTTGGAAAGGCCTTATTCCAGGATTACAACGCCAGTGTCTTTATGGAGGCTTACGGATTGGCTTATATGGTCCTGTGAGTTTATTATATGTTCTTTTCATGAATACGATTAATTATTATGCTTTCTCAGTGGCACAAGTTTATGTGTATTCATAAATTGCATGTTGAACAGGTCAAAAGATATCTAGTTGGCAGCGAATTTATTGGAGAAATTCCTTTATACCACAAAATACTTGCTGCTTTTTTAACAGGTGAAAATGTTTCTCACTTTCCTGCCTGCTGTTCGAATTTGCATACAACCTGCATTAAATTTCTCAAACTATTGTCACCATTCCCATTGCTTCTTTAGATTTCATAATAAACTTTTTTTTTTAATAAATAAAAAAACTTGACAGGTGCTATAGCAATTATTGTGGCTAATCCAACTGATCTTGTCAAAGTTCGACTTCAAGCAGAAGGAAAATTGCCGGCTGGCGTGCCTAGGCGTTATTCTGGAGCTTGGGATGCTTATTTCACCATAGTGAAGCAGGTCAGTTTTCTTGCAGTAGTATTGTGCTTTTCTTTTCTTCTTCTTCTTCTTCTTCTTCTTTTTCCCAGTATCTAAGTGTATCATTTCGAATATCTATAAAAAATTAGGAAGGTTTAGGGGCGCTGTGGACTGGCCTTGGCCCCAATATAGCAAGAAATGCTATAGTAAATGCTGCTGAACTAGCCAGTTATGACCAAGTGAAACAGGTAACATAAAAGTATTAGGTCTTTTAAGTTGACCTTGTTTTGTATTTCGAAGTTGTTGCTATGTTAAGTTACTTCCAAAATGTCCTAACACACTATACTTATGCAGATGATTTTGAACATTCCAGGGTTCATGGACAATATATTAACTCATCTGCTAGCTGGTCTAGGTGCAGGTTTCTTTGCTGTCTGTATTGGTTCTCCTGTTGATGTGGTATGCATTCTTTTTCTTCTTCCTCTACTTTTAGCCACGAATTGTATGGTTTACAGTCTTCCAATAGTCTACTTTCATCTTCGTATGCTTTGATTTATAGTTGTATGTTTGTATATGACAAGTTGACATTCACTATTGTAGGAATTTATTCTGTCATTATTTCTGTGATGTTCTCTTTATTTCATTGATTCTGACAAATCGGCTCTAAATTCAAGCTTTTATATCGGACTCAGTCCTCCAGAACTGTTTTCATTTAAGAAAATTTCCACTGAACTTTGTTGAAATTTGCAACACTGATGGAAAAATTGATAATATGATGGACACGATGCAAATCTTGGATAATTTAAAACAAGCACGACATGATAATTATAAAAACCAACTATTTTGGATTCAAAAGAGTCACATGCTGTCTCTCATGTGTGTAACCTTGTAAATAGTACTAATAACATTTAGATATCTTCATAAGTTCATTTTGACTATGAGATGATATTTTTTTATATGAGTGAATCTGTGCAAGCTTTCTTGCTTTTCTAACTTTTTATTGCTGTTGAAGCTGTTTTCCTGTTGTAGCATAATCTGCAAAATTATTCGCTGCAGGCTTTAACGCGGCTGTGCTAGTGAAAGATTGTGATCAAAATTTGTTTCTTATCATATGAAGCAATTTTATATAGTTTTTTAAGGATGAGCTAGTCAGTCAATGTTGGCTTGGATGCCATGCTTGTTATGTTCCAGGTGAAATCTAGAATGATGGGAGATTCAACTTACAAAAACACGCTTGATTGCTTCATCAAAACTTTGAAGAGTGAGGTATGTTGATTTGTCTTTGAAGTTAATAATTTTCTTTTATGTATTTGTGAATATTACTCTCCTCTCCCCCCCCCCCCCCCCCCCCTCTCTCTCTCTCTCTCTCTCTCTCTCTCTCACTCTCACACACACACCTCACAAAGACACTTTAGATTGGACTCTCTAAAAGGCTACCGATTTTCAAAATGGAGATCATTCAAGGAAAAAAAAAACTCTTCTATGTTCCATTTTTTTGTCCATTATTACTTTTTGGAATATCCCAACACATTATCTACTTTGAAAAGTCAATAAGAACAATTTTAATAATTTTCCTAGCCAAGAGACTTGTAGCTCAAGTAGCATCTCTTGGTGTTTCCAATGGAGACATCTAGGGTTCAAATCTCTCCTCTCCAACTCTAACTATCAAATTTTCAATTTAAAAAAAAAATTGTACATCTCTTATTATTAATCTTTCTACTTATAAAAAAAAAAAAAATCCTAAAATTGCCTTTTATTGAATTGAAAAAAGTTATTGTTTTTTGTCCTCTTGTTTTGTATGAGTTTAAATTAAAGATGATAATGTTAAAATCTTATGCCTTTTAATTTAAAAGATGATGCATTAAATAACACATCCCCTTAGAACATTGGATTCTAAAGTGAACATATAAAATGGAACAGAGGGGTTCAAGTGATAGTTCAACGGCAATGGCATCCTCTGTGGTGTCCCATGTTTGTGGTTTGAACTGCACCACCTCCCTCCCCTACTATCTACTTATCAGAAGAAAAAGAAAAAAGAAAAAAAAAAAGAAATGAAAAAGGGATAGAGGGAATATAATGAGAAACCAGTGATCTCCTCTGCCTAAAATATAGGGTGGAGGCTAAATGCACGTGGAATTTTTTTCCTTTTAAAATGAGAAACAAGTTCTTACTCTTGATTAAGAACTTGACATAAATGTCTGCATGGACCATCAACTTCAGTAATAAGCACTAACTCATAAAAAATTATATATTGCAGGGATTTCTTGCCTTTTATAAAGGGTTCTTCCCTAATTTTGGCCGGCTGGGTTCTTGGAATGCTATTATGTTTCTAACTTTTGAGCAAGTAAGATATTAAAATTATGTTAATGCATCTTGGTATTGAATTTTAGTTAAATCTAGGTACTTGCATGCACCTGATTCTGGGAATTGCTATTCATCCTGCCGTTTTCATTCATATGCAATGGAGTTTACTATTTCATTCTTTTAGACATAGAGAAAATGTACTAGAATTTGGAATGTTAAACGAACTTTTTTCTAGACTAGAAGAATTGCCTATGCTCATAGGTAAGTGTAAATTGGTGTTCCATAAGGTAGTGCACCAGGTCTCTTCAGTTTATCCACTTATGGTTTTTCATTCATGGAATGTGGATTTGCTGTTGAAATTTTTTGTCTCACTGTATCTACCATGAGTTTCATTGGTCCAGATGTGCAAACTAGAGTTCCATTTCTAATGCAGGACTGCTGAATTGGCCTGATGACACTCTTCACATATGAAGTGGGCACAATTCTGGAATTGCATGACCGTTCACATTAGACTTTAGTAGACTACTATGTTTAGTTATTATGTCTTTGAACCTTATGGATTATCCTCAACTAAGAAATATAATTATAAAAAAAAAAAAAAAAAAAAAAAATATCTTTTTAGGTTGGTAGATCTTTTTGTGTTCATGATTCTCTGTGAAGCTTGAAAGTATTGATTCTTTTAATATAAAAATTTTAATAATCATTTTGAGTGTTTGCAGAGGCTTATGCTGATTTACTTTTGCTTAACCTACATATAAGTCAATTAACCACTCTGTCATTGAAAATCTTGAAAGTGCTCATTATTTCATCTCCATGACAGGCCAAGAGAATTTTCTGAGGTGAAGTCCAACTCTATAGCTTTCCTGGTTTGGAATTAGCAAGCAGGAAGGTGCAGCCTTTGCTTGGAAATTGCCTCTTCATCTATTTCTGATTTTTTGTGGAGAGATAAGATCACCACTACATTTTTTGGTTCACCACTCAGTTATTTATATAGGGTAGTGTATGTAACATTGAATAGACTGTCAAACTAGAGTGACTTGAAAAGTTATTCATTATTATTGATCCTTTTGTGATAGTTTGCAAGCTGCTTTCCTTGCCATTTCTCCAAATTGGACATTGCGTACATTATTACGTTGTAAATTTGAATGAAAACAAACCACTATATTGTGGGATTTTCATCGTGTACTTGTTTACCGGCCTGAAAGGAAAAGAAATTGAGTGGTTATACCCGTGGCAAGATCTGAGGGTTGAGTTGTTCTCGATGTTACCTGTATAGATTTTTTGGATCAATTTACTGAGATGTTATGCCGGTTGCTCATTTAGATCTCGTCTAGACTTTAGATTGATATTATTGTTAATTTACTAGCCAATGGTGATATCTTGCAGAACATCTTGTACAATTAGCTCTTTATGGCCTGGTGACCCGTTATTTTAAATACAGACTGATTGGACTAGTAAGGCATATTTGAAACTGCAATGAAATGAATTTCAGAACGCTTGTTTCATCTGCAATATATCTTGGTATCTTACGCATAAACATGGTCCTCCATTGATGGCAATAGCTCTAACAATGAAACATGAGCCTGCATTGTTTGGAACAAAATGGAAAACATCAATTAAGACTGATTAAGTGGTTCCAGATTTCAAGTCTAGAATCTGAAGTGGCTACATCCGGTTCCAAAAACAGCAAATGTTAATATTACATTTACCTTCTCATTAGTGATCTAACCGTCTTAATTACAAGAATAACCTAATGATATCCTAACAGCATTAGTAATAAACAAACAATCCCAAAAAGCCCTTTAATTGTTTAAGAACAGCCAGCTTGACATATAACAACCTCAATTGTTTGCCTTACGTCCTAGATACCAGATAAACCCTAGCCTTAATAACCGAACCGTTTCCAAGCTTGAATCCAGGACTAACTGGGAAACCCACAATTTGACCTGCAGGCACGCGCCCGTTTGAAAACTTAACAACACTCTCCATATACTGTGGATGAAGCTCAGCTCCCCGACTTGCCTCGAACTGACTAGGTGCTGGGTCAAGTGAGAATGCCAGCAAGTGAAGCAGCCACACAGCCTTGGCAAGTTGCAAGAATTCAACATAAAACTGACTCCTAGGATGGTTCCCGGCCAATACCTGGCGCCGCTGTTCCAAGTCTCCAAACAAGGACTCCTCCATTTTGGGATGAACAATGGAAAGGTACCTCTTGGAGCAGAATTTGCCAAAGTGACAGGTCGGCAAGATCCCAAGAAGTTCAGAAGGGTCCATTGCCTTCATATCGCGGTACTGGGTGAAGCAGTCACGGCGAAACTGGTCTGGATTGAGGAGGGATGAGAGGCTGCCATCCATGTAGAAGGTCTCATGGTCAAATCCTTGAAAGATTTTGCGGGAAATGTAGGATTCAAGAGCATATTTGGCATGGTGGCTAGCAATGGCAGATGAAGTGTTGTTGGTAAAGGTGATACTATCAGTGGCAGTGGTGGCAGCTTCAATGGAACGGACAGCAGCAGCAATGTCCCAGTGGGCAGAGCGCATGTGGGAGAGGAGGAGGGATGTGAAGGACTTGGATGCCTCTCTAACCTGGCTCATTGTAGTTTCAAAGAGCTCAGAAGTTGGGGCTACTGCACCTGTTACAATTAAAAGTAGGTTATCAGATTCCTTACATATTATCAATACAACCAGAAGAACATAAAACCTTCTAGGAAATTTTTATTGTTTTAGTTCCTACAATTTAGGCTAAAATGTTATCAGTCCTTTACCTAATTTCCCCCCTTCAAATGTCGAATTAGTCCATTAAGGTTTAATTTTTGTCAATTTTAGTTTCTTACTTTGTCAAAATGAGACAATCTAGAACTTCCGTCCAAATTTGTTAGCAAATGTAGCTATGTAAACATTTTTAAATCTTTAGAAAAATCACTCATCAAACAATAAGATCTATTAAATGGTAGATCTCATGAATGGTTTCAATTAAGTTTCTAATGAAAAAAAGCTCAAACAATGTTGTTTACTAACAGTCTTGGACCAAATGACCAAATTAATTCATTTTGATAAAGAGGGGGACAAATTGAGAAAATTTAAACTTTCATGATTAATTTAACAATTGAAGTAAAATTCAAGGAACTAAATTGAGTGAGTTCTAGTCATAACTTAGAGAAAAAATACTTTCTTTCCCCTTTTTGTGTTTTTTGGAATAAAAAGGAGAGGGGGGGGGGGGGGGGACAATTTTGGCTGGAAAACTATTCGGTTACTAGTACTCACTCCTTTCACCTGAATGATGGTCCTATTAATTAAATTCATGATAAGACCCATTATTCATGTAAAAGAAAAGAGTATAGCATCATTGTATTTTTGAATTATAGAATAATTACTAGTTTTAGTTCCAATGCCAGGAGAAGTTAATGATACTATTGGTTTTGAATTAATGTAAACAGTTAAAACATACATCTAGCTATAAGTATTGATGGATTATTAGCAATTTTACTAAACAAAGCTAAGTGTAAATTTTTTAAACACCGTCCAAAAATGTAATTAAGAAATTTATTTCTCATATTATTAATGTACATCTAGCACTGGTTGCATTTATTGTGACATCACTTTGTAATAAGGTTGCCATTAGTTTCAGCATTTTATTAACTAAAAGAACTACGAAGTGTGCAGTGTGAAAAGATGGGGTGTAACTGTAAAAGGTAAAAACTAAAAACAACCTAAACATGAACTACTGATAAGGCTCATTATTCATGTAAGAGAAAGGAGTATAGCATTGTTGTATTTCTGAATTACAGAATAATTACTAGTTTTAGTTTCAATGTCAGGAGAAGTTAATGATACTATTGGTTTTGAATTAATGTAAACAGTTAAAACATACATCTAACTAAATTATTGATGCTAGGATTATTAGCAATTTTACTAAACAAAGCTAAGTGTCAATTTTTTAAACACTATCCAAAAATGTAATTAAGAAATTTATTTCTCGTTTTATTAATGTACATCTAGCACTAGTTGCACTTGTTGTGACATCACTTTGTAATAAGATTGCCATTAGTTTCAGCATTTTATTAACTAAAAGAACTATGAAGTGTGCAGTGTGAAAAGATGGGGTGTAACTGTAAAAGGTAAAAACTAAAAACAACCTAAACATGAACTACTGATAAGGCTCATTATTCATGTAAGAGAAAGGAGTATAGCATTGTTGTATTTCTGAATTACAGAATAATTACTAGTTTTAGTTCCAATGTCAGGAGAAGTTAATGATACTATTGGTTTTGAATTAATGTAAACAGTTAAAACATACATCTAACTAAATTATTGATGCTAGGATTATTAGCAATT
The DNA here is from genome assembly GCF_932294415.1 of Quercus robur. NCBI lineage: Eukaryota > Viridiplantae > Streptophyta > Magnoliopsida > Fagales > Fagaceae > Quercus > Quercus robur. Next base: position 27,816,506 of record NC_065534.1, on the reverse strand, counting down.
TTACTAAACAAAGCTAAGTGTCAATTTTTTAAACACTATCCAAAAATGTAATTAAGAAATTTATTTCTCATTTTATTAATGTACATCTAGCACTAGTTGCACTTATTGTGACATCACTTTGTAATAAGATTGCCATTAGTTTCAGCATTTTATTAACTAAAAGAACTATGAAGTGTGCAGTGTGAAAAGATGGGGTGTAACTGTAAAAAGTAAAAACTACCCAACAAAGCGAGGTGTCGTAGTAGAATTGATAAAAAGTTTTAGGAAAGAAAAAAACATTAGGATAGAATTTTAGAGCTTGACCTTGAGGTTGAAGAGTGCAAGAAAGCTTCTTTTTTGACAAAGAGTGAGAGTGGGACCTTCCCTTCTTTCCATTGGTAACAGTAGTAGTAGTAGTAGCAGTAGTGAGTGTAGCAACATTCCTAAGCTTATCCTTCAGATTCTCCACCTCCACTTCCCTCACCTTCACCTCCCTCTTCAGCTCCTCCACCGCCGCCTCATACGGCGCCACCACCTCTCTCACCCCCACCACTCCTCCACTTCTTCCTCCTCCTCTACTTCCATTGTAGCTGCTCCTCCTGAATCTCTCTCTCAACACAGCTAGCCTCTTCAGCTCACCCACCACAGCCACGTCAGCCACCCTTATCTTCTCCGGGTCCCACGGGCAATGCGCTTGTTGCAGGGTCGAGTAAGCTCTCTTCATCGACGACACTGCCTCGAACACTTCCTTCATCACTCTCTCCATCTCCATCATTTTCTCTATTCTCGCCTCTTCCTTCGTCCCTTCCCACCATTCCTTGTACTTTTCCTTTTCTTCTGCTGCTTCTTCTTCTTCTTCTTCGGACTTGAACTCTGCCTCTGACTCTGACTCGGACTTGGACCCGTCTTCCTCAACTCCAGCTCGATTCTCGTGGCGGCTCGCGGCTAGTGGATGAAGCAAGCAAGAGGCGGCGACTCTTTGGATCAGATCCGAGAAATTTGACGCCTTGCTCGTCATTTTCTTCAGAGAAGAAAGAAGCAGCAGATCAGATAAACTCAAAGCTCAAGCACTACACTCACTGACTCTTTCTAAAAGCTTTTTTTTTTCTTGAGAATCAGATCAAAGCTTTTCCACCAGCATTTAAGAAAACAAAGACCCTTTATTATTTATTATACGCACATAATTAAATGAGCAGAGCAGGGCACAAAAGAAACACGCAAGTGCAATTGATTAATGAAGCTCATTTAATTAACATCAAAGTCTAATTTCCTATTTTTGCAATATTTAATTGAAATGTCATTGAAACAAGTAAACAACTTTGTCAAAAAAAGTAAAATGTCATTAAAACAAGTAAACATCTTTGTCAAAAAAACCTATAAAAAACAAGGCTTTGTCAAAAAAGGGAATGTCATTAAATTAAAACAAAGAAAAAATGAAACAACAGCTACAAGGGTTTAAGTTCAACAATAGCTATCCTCTAGCAAAGAGGTCTAACCTATTTGTGGGTTTTTGTTTGTCACTGTGCACTAAAACCCAATCTTGTTTCGCTTCTCTGAATTTCTCTGTGAGTCAACAATCAAGAGGCTGTGTCTGTCAATTATGGTTTCAAATTGGAGGTGCTTTATTATTAGTATTATTATTATTCCTGGAGAGTGGAGAGCGCTGAGCTTGAGAGTTGAGTGGTGGTGGAATAGTGGACCTGCGAGTGTCTCTCTGGCTTGGCTAGGAAGGAAAGGTACCGCTATGATAAAGGACTATGGGTCCTCAACTCTCAACTGACGCTACTGAACATTGTGAGTGAGAGAAGATTGGGAAGTGGCCTGTGCCCACCGTACCCACCCAAACTTTTATTATAAAGCATAGAATCATTTCTATGTTTTTTTTTTGGGAGAATAGTCACACAACTTGGTTTGTGGAAATTAAGAGGTTGTTAAGTAGTTTGCTTCCAACACAGTTTTTAGTATTTAAAAAATATTATACGTAATTTTATATATTTTTTATTTATATATATTTTTTAAAAATATATATAATGTTATTAAAATAACATTACTAAGCGACTCTTTAGAGATTGTTTGATAGAGGAGTTTAAAAATTACTGTTTGAAATTTTTTGAAATATATATAAATAAAAAGGTGTATAAAAATATATGTAATATTATTTAAAATATGAAAATATAAGTTTGAATCTACCAAATAGACCCTATCATCTATGATTATATGGATACTCACCAACTGAGTCGTATTAATGTTACTGGGGGACAGTTGTATGGTAGAGATCGGGACTCTCTGATTTTTTAAGCAGAACGGCGGAAATATAAAAATTAAAAATAAAAATACTAACAAATGTTATTGGTTAATAATTTATTAAAATAAAGTTTTTAAGAAAAAAAATTATTAATATTTTAACAATTATTTTCATTTACTATAAAAAAGAAATTAATTTTTTTTAAAATAAATTATTAAAAGTATTTTAATTCAAATAGAATAAAATAAAAGGTTGGAATCTGTGACTTTAGTTGACTCTGTAAATCCAGTCACGTCACGTGGACCATCTTTCCTATCTCTTTATTATACATTAATTGTTGCCTTTTGGTTTGGGTCCGAGCACTTATGTTTTGTTTGGTTGAGGGTCTAAAAAGTGTGGACAAAAAAGATTCGAAGTTTTTTTTTTTGGGTCTTGTATGTCATTAATGGTCATCTTATTTATTATTATTAATATAAAGGTGTAAATGTATTTATAGTTTTTATATTTTGACTTTTTTTTTTATTCTTACATTTTAATTTTATTATTTTTAGCCTCTAAATCAATTAGTATGTATAATATCAATCTTTGCCGTCAGCTAATTAACAAAAAAAGTTGATGTGGCTGACGATACTATTAAAAAAATTAAAAAAAATTATTTTGACATTAAAAAATGTCAAATCAGCATATAAATTTAAAAAAATTAATTTATTAATTTTGCCTAAATAATTTTTTTTTTCATTATTTTCGGAAGAATAATGGGTAACATGTTCTTAGAGTTGCCCAGAAAATTAAAATAATCTAAGATTTTCTTTTCTTTTCTTGTGTTTTCTTATCAAATAAACATACAAAAATTCATACAAAATCTCTATCCTCCACCAAAACCTCCGACATGAAAAAATCATCAAACCCACATTAAAAAACCAACCCAGAAAAATCATCAAACCTCCAATCCAGAAAAATCATCAAACCCACCACAACCAACGAATCCAAACCAATCAACAACCACCACTGCCTGGGGTTCACAACCCCACAGCCACCAATCTTAGAGAAAACTAGGGGTGTGCAGAAAACCCACCAACCCATTAAACCCAACCCGACTTGTCGGGTTGGGTCAATTTTTAAGGTTTGGTGGGTTGGGTTAGGTCACAATTTTTTTTTTTTTTTTAATAGTGGATTGGGTTGGGTTTGGGTCATAAAATTACAAACCCGCCAAACCCAACCCGACCCACCCATATTTAATATATATTTAAAATATATTATATATTTAATAATTTTTTTTAAATTAGCTGTAGGGCACTTATGTATATTTAAATATATATTATATATTTAATAATTAAAAAAAAAAACCAGCTGTAGAGCAACACTTCCTCTATTCCTCCTACTAATACTAATTTAATATATATAATATATTATATAATTAATAAAAAATTTTAAATAACCGGTTCTTCCTATTCTATATAAAAACCAATTAGTTCACACAAACCCTAATAAATTACTATTGTTGTTTAGTCATTAATGTTATTTGCCTTTAAGGAGTTACATTGATACTAATTTTAGGTTTTTTTAATATATTAATATTTATATTTTCTTCTACTCAATTTAATAATAATATATAAAAAAATTTGTCAAACCCATGGGTTCAACCCAACCTATGTGGGTTGGGTTGGACTTATGTGATAGGTTGAATTTTTTTTTTATCCATCATGATGGGTTAGGTCAAAAAATCCCCTCAACCCGACCCAATCCGACCCATGCACACTCCTAGAGAAAACCCACTATCATCAACTCAAGCCAAAAAGAAACTGAAAACGGAAGAGAGCAAGGGATCTAGAAGAATCAGACTTGCATATTGCACTTGACGAGATCGAGAGGAGTGACAGCCATGTGAATGAGACCACAGCTGAGAATACCGCTAGCGGTAAAGGTGGTGTAGAAGGCCGACGAGTACATCTTGATCTTGCCAAGCTCGATCAGCGCCAAAACGATGAAGTTCTTGGTCGGAGACGAGACGTCGTTGTTGGAGCTTGCTAGAGCAGCAGCATCGAGCATGGTCTTGTCAAGACCGAAGGATTTGTGCGAGGTAGAGATGATGGAGGAAGAGGAGTAGAGGAAGCTTGAGATCAGAGACTGACGCGGAGATTTGTCTGAGAGAACCATCGGAGAAAGAGAGAGACAAAGGGTTTTTTGGTAATCGAGAGAGAGAGAGAGAGAGAGAGAGAGAGAGAGAGAGAGAGAGAGAGAGAGAGAGAGAGAGGCTTATGCTCAAATTTTTAAATCTAGTTTATGTTTGTCATCATGTTCTTTGTGTTTTTAAATTTGAGTTTGTGTTTGGTTCTGGGTTTATGGTCATATGTTCTTGTGTTGATGTTTAAATCTGTGATATGTTCTTGTTCAAAATGAATTAGATCTAAATTTATATATTTTATTGTTTTTAATTTTTTTATTTAGTTAAAATTGACAAATTATTTATAAAAAAAATTAAAAAAAAAAGTAGATGCTAATGTGACATTTTTTATAATATTTTAATTCCTCTGTCAGCCACTTCAGATATTTCTGTTGGTTGACTGATGAAAAGGACAAAAATAACACGCGTTAATTGGTTTAGGGACTAAAAGTGGTAAAATTAAAATGTAAGGACCAAAATAAAATAAAACCAAAATGTAAGGACTAAAAGTGCATTTACGCCTAACATAAAATGAGTAGTATGGCCAATCTAAAAACAAAATTTGGTATGAAGAATTAAAATGAAAAAATTAAAACGTAAAGGATTATCAAACTAGTACTCCCTCCGTCTTAATTTATTTGTCATGTTTGAAAAGTCAAATTTTTTAAGGGAACATCATTTATTGTCTTGTTTGCCTTATAAAAATGTATAAGTTTACAAAACTACCCTTAAATAAATTTATCAGCTTTTTTTAAAAGAGTAATTCTTAATAAGGCAACAAAAATGGTGCCCCTATTAAATTGATTTTTTTAAAATATTAGTTATTTTTCTTTTCAAATAGTTTTGAAAATAAAGTAGGAGTATAATAGGAACATTAGTAAACTAATAATTTTTTATTTTTAGAAACATGACAATATTTTGGGACATTCCAAAATGAAATAGAGGACAAACAAACTAAGATATAGGTAGTATTAATTGAGATGTTTGATTCTCCTCCAATCCTATCATGATGTTATTAATTTCCTTTAGTCTATGGAATTGAATATATTTAATGTGTACTCCATTCCTATTAGACTTCTTTATAATATTTTACAATAATTATCTAGAACATCACGCACTCCATTCATATTTTCAATATGATTTGACAATAATTATCTTAAACATCATTTACTCGTGATTATAATGAGATTTAGATCTCTTCACAAAGAATGCATATGCTAAATGCAATAAAGGGATCATAGGAATGGGTGAGAATTAAACTTCTCCTGGTGCATGTTTGCTACTTGCTGCTAATAATCTTTATTGGTCAATGCAATTAGATGTTTGTGATACATAAGTTTTGAGCAAGACTTAGGTACAGTACTTAGGTGCTGTTTCATAGGTTCTCATTTTAAAATTCTGTCATATGAATTTTTTCTCATGGGATAGAAGTGTATTTTTAAATTAAATAGCCACATGGTTGAATCTTAAGAGAGGAATATAAAGAACAGCACCTAAGGTACTGTACGTAAATTTTGTCTAAAGTTTTATCCTTATTGAATTGAGTCATGTTAACGGGTGTTTTTAGGATAATTGTTAATAAATCATATTAGGAAAGTTTTTAACACCATTTTTATGAAAAATATAAAAAAATTGTCAGAAAATTAATTGTTTTATCATTTTTCCATAAAATATTTATAAAAATAATTCTTAAAACAATGTTTTTAGGATATTTGTTAACATTTTCTTTTAATTATTATGAAAAATAAATCCCAAATTTGATAAGTTCTTCTTTTTGAGGATTGACATCATACATGCATGCAGCATTATGATTTTTCACCTGCTCATAACTCCATCTTCCGTCTCCAAGTAGTTTTGTTTACTGTTAGTGGGGTAGGCTCGACCACTTTAGTAAAAAGTGAAATTAAAAGCTTAGATATGTAACTCGGTTTTGTAACAAGACAAAAGTTTTGGAGTTTTTGAATTATAGAGAGAATTGAGTTATGAGTTATGGGTTTTGAGTTTAAGTTATGAATTTTGAGTTATGAGTTATAAAAACTGAGTTATGATCGATCCAAACGAGCCCTTAGTTTCAAAAGCTGAGGTGGAATCATTATAGTTGAGCTGGGTTAATTATTTTAAGGTTTTTTTAAGTGGATTGATAACATGGTTTAACTTGAACCATTCATTATAAAATGTAAGGTTAAGATTAAAAGAACTAAATGTCGTAAAGTATCTTAGAAACTCTAGAAGATCTGGATCTTCTAAAAAGTGGGGTAAAAAAAGATTCTAAGTTTTTTTTTTTTTTTTTGGTGTGTGTTTGCCTGTAAGAGCATCTCCAACAGGCTATGGATAACCAAAATTTGGAGAGTGAAATCAGAAAAACAAGGAAAGAGGGCTCTCCTAAAACTCAATTTTTTTTTTGCTAATGAACAGTAGCTCATCAGGTCTGATGAGCTACTATTCATTCTTCAAATCTTTTTTTCTATTATAATAATTAGATGTTGAATAAAGAAAATGTTGGAAGATGTGTAGTTGTTAAAAAAAATAATAAATAATAAATGAAGAAATAATATTTAAATGAGAAAGAGAATGAGATAGAGAGTCTGTTGGAAAGTGTATTTGAAAAAGTGGATAGATAAAGGTAAAAGTCACCGTTCATTCTCCAAACAGTACAAAAATTTGCTGATTCTGCTGGAGATGCTCTAATTATCATATTTACTAACATAAATTGGGTAGTATGGCCAATATAAAAACAAAATTAAATATGGAGAATTAAAAAAAAAAAAATTTGAAACATAAAGGATTAAAATGAAAATAACTTAAAAATTTATCAAACTAATGTTAATTGATCCAATGGTGTTTGATTCTCCTTCAAACCTCCTCATGATGTTATTAGTTTCCTTTAGTTTATGGAATTGAATATATCTAATGTGTACTCCATTCCTATTAGACTTCTTTATAATATTTTACAATAATTATCTTGAACATCATACACTCTACTCATTTGTACAGAAATTTTATATATGATTTTACAATAATTATCTTAAACACCATTTGCTCACAATAATAATGAGATCTAGATCTCTTGACAAAGAATGCATATACCAAATGCAATAAAGGGATCATAGGAATGGGTGAGAATTAGACTCCTTTTGGTGCATGTTAGATACTTGCTGCTAATATGTGCCTGAGCCTCTATAGATCGCCATCACAAGTGTCAGATAGTGCGTCCCTCAAGTTCCTCAAGAGTCATATGCTGCCTTTCTTATTGATCTCTCTGCCTTTCTTCTTTGCTTTTAGGGGTTGTCAACCCTTATTTCCCATGCATTTAGCTTAGGATTTTTTTTTTTTTTTTTTTAAGATTTTAATAATCTTCATTTTTTTTTTCTCTGTTATAGATTTTTTGTTATAGAAAATTGTATTGGTCGCATCTTTATGATTTACAATTTGTATAATTATTTGGCTATATTTTCTTTGTAATTTGCTTTGAGGTGTCTTCCTCCAACATGTACTCCTTGTAAATAATTTTATTAGCAATAATTTTTTTGCCAATTTCATTAAAAAAAAAATTACACTTCATTTGTCCTAAGCTCTTATTAAAGAGTCAATAAATTAATATTTTGGGGTATACTTGCTTTTAGGAGTTCAGCAATAAAACATTTATATTACAATTGACTAACTACCAAACATCTTTGTCTAAGGTACCTCCTATAGGAGACGTGTAGGCCCGTAGGGTTCAATCTCCTATAGTGGAACTCTTAATGTAGCAAAAAAAAGGAAAAAAAAAAAAAAAAAAGACAATATCTTACACATTTTTGTAGTTAAGACAGATGATTATCATATTAATAGACAATTCTTTTACACATTTTTACAGCGTGAGGCTGTATTGTTATATGATAAAATGTAAAATTGTATTTGCATATAGAGGTTATTGCTAACAAGAGACTGGGGTTTCAACTAATAAAATCTATTGCCTTTAAATAAGAAATCTGTAGTTTGAATTTTACTTACATCTTACACCATAAACTAATTGATGTTTAAAATTCTATCATATATTTCAAAAAACTAATTTGACCAAAGTTTTAAAATCTATCCATTAAACATTCTAATTTGACTATTACTTTAAAACAAAATATTTTGATATCTATATATTTTTTAAATTTAAAAACAAGAGCACAAAATTATATAGATGTAATATGTGTATGTAATATCTTCTTGTAATCAACTACTAGTCGGTTAGCAGAAAAAGTCCAACTTGCCACCTATCTACCAGTCCCTGAGACCAGCTTTCCAAGATATTTTTCCAAAAAGGTTGATATTTTTCCCAAATGATTGTACTATCAAGTCGACAAAACCAAAGACAAAAAAAAATCTGATATCATCTATTTAAGCATAGGCATAGGCATATCTGAATTCTGTAGCTCAATTATAGCAAAAAGAAAGAGAGAGAGAGAGAGAGAGAAATTTTAATAAGAGAAAAAAATGGAGTGCTGTAGGGAAAGGCCAAATAGGAGTGACGATCACTTGTCGGTGGAAGAAGAAGCAAAGTTGGAAGCAAAGGCAAGAGAGTACTTTGATGAAGCAGCTCCAAAGCGCCACACTAAGCCTCAGCGTAGTGAGTATTCTACTCAATATGTCGATGCTCTCTCTAACTCAAACTCAAATAATGACAACAACAACAACAACAACAACAACAATTTCATCCCCGAACTCGTTGAGTTTCAGCGTCTCGAAAATGATCCTCAGGTTGGTTTTTCTTTTTGGACAACTTCTATTTATTTCTCAATTTCTTTGTTTGAAAAAAATGAAAAAAATAATTATCAGAAAAAATGTTTTTGCGTCTGCCGGGAGTCGAACCCGGGTCTATTGCTTGGAAGGCAATTATCCTAACCGTTGGACTACAAACGCTTGTTGGAATGTCTTATTGTTTATTATTATTTAGCCATGTCTATAAAATCTGACGTGCTCTATTCTGAAACTGGACTAAATTAGAAGCTGATCTACAATGGAGGCAAAGTGACAGAGGAATTTGTGGAGACAGAGTATTACAAGGATCTCAACTGTGTTGACAAAGAGCACCACACGGTACTAATACTATCACCAATAGGCTACAGTGCAATTTTGTTTCTCTCTTTTTCTTCTCTAGTTAAGAGACTAGTAGCCTATTTGGCCATTTTTGTACAATACATCACTAATATCTAACAAAATCAGCTACTATATGATTTTCAAAATGTTTCATAAACCAAAAGGAAAGAAAAAAAAATGTTCCAAATATTTATATGTTCCATTCACAAAATTGTATTAATTGAAAAAAAAAATTTTAAGGCAGAAAAATGCCCAAGTAGTTTTATTATTTGTTTTGAGTTTTGACAGTGTGTTTCCTTAACTTCAAACCGATAAAATCATATGGCTACTCATTCAATGCTGAGACATAACATATGAAAGACCGTGTGATAAAACAATTAAAATTTTATAATTGGGTCTTTACCTAGCAGAGAAAAAAAATTGATTGTACAAGTATTTGTAATTTAGACAGGAACAGGGTTCATCAAAATGGGGGACAATAATGGCCAATGCTTCCACCTAGAACCTGAGTCTGTGACCAGCTGCCACACCTCTTGCCAATGTAACCCAGCCACTAATGATTGGATTCCTGGTTCTGCTAATACGGTACACACCAGTCTGCTTGCTTCTATGAGCACTTAAAATTAATTTGTTTTTTCACCAAATTTCCAAGTTGGGTTTTAACTAAATTATTTGGATGAATTTTGTTTTAGGTAATTCATGCTTCAGACAAGCCAAAAAGGAGTGAGAATTAAAAATTTGGAGAATGGGTGCCATTCTGATTCAGCCATTGTTTTCAATAAAGATCTAGAATTTGCATATTTTCTAGGCATGTTTATTGTGACTTCGTATGAAAAATGTCTGTTGGATATGAAATGGTATCTGCGTGGTACCTGCTTGGGTTTAAGAGAGGTAAGGATGGTTGTGTTTGGACTGTGCTATGTAGCCTTTGTACTCAGATTCTAGCTCTTAAGAAAATTCTCCTTCTTGGTCTAAAGAGGGAAACATTTTATCAAGTTCTAGCGAAATTTACATTAAACAAGGCTAAGAAAAGATATTTCATGCATACATAATTAGATATATACATTATTTTTTTGAGAACCCCACAACCCTCAAATAGATGCATTAACCCTCTCATAATGAGATTCACAAACTAAATAGAAGGAATAATGTATTCCTCCAATTTATTAAATAATAATTTTCAGTACGGGTAATTATTCAATATTCTTTACATGTAGTTAAACAGGAGAGCACAAATACTTCAATATATTCCAAGTGATGAGAGGTTTGGATAGAAATTCAATATATATATATATATTTTTTAATTTTGCTAGGTAAATTAGGGGAGTGGGTTCTTGGGGTTTGAATCCTACTTATTCTAGCTATTAAACTGTCACTTATGCATTCGATCTCTGTACAAACCTTATGAAAGAAAAGGTAATTATTAGTCATTCCAACTATTTTTATGATAATTTTATGATTATCCAATAGCTGGGGATGGGGAATATGGGGATTTGAACCTTGAAAATTGAAGGATGGAAACACCAGGACATGCCACTTGAATTCAAGGCTAATCGCTTATTCTAGCAGTACTGCAGTACCAACTACCAATACAATCTTTGAAAAGTAATGTTTAAGAGCATGGCCCACATTATTTAATAATGAAAATTATTATTTAACAGATAGAATCAGACGTTCAGTTTTATAACCTGCTTTCCTTTATTTAGGAGACCGGTTGTCTTACTTATAAAAAAAAAATAAAAAAAGAATCAAATGTTCAGTTTTATACTATTATGAAGTATGAACAACAATCAGCTATCCAGTACACTGGATTAACAGGTTGGGTCAATTTTGCAACAACTAAATTAGCTAACAAAGTCAGCAAAATAAACAAATAAACAAATTACTAACAAAATATACCTATAGGACACAAATAGGAATACTGTACATTGACATTAATGCTCTTAACAAGATTGTAATAAGCGGCAGAAATTTTAAGATGAAGCAAGCATTCTGAACTAAAAGTGCAGAATGAGTGAGTGTTGCTCTAATAGATCTCTATCACTTTTTTGATAGGTAATCTATAGCACTATCCTGTTTATCAGAAACTAATATGGTTGAAAGATCAACAAAATCTGCTGAATTTGAGCCTTTCAACCAAATCTGCTGAATTTGAGCACGTTGAGCAGGTCATTGATTAATGCACATGTAAGAGCACCATACTTTGCTTCTCCAGATCCCCTTCCATATTTCCATATTTATGATATGGTTACACTCCAGTGATGTACAAGCTAGCTGCGAAAACAATGTCTCGCTTTATTGCATTGGAAGCAATTTCCATTTTCTTGTAGAGTGCAGAATTACCCATAATAGCTGCAGCATTTTTATATTCACGACATGTCTCATCCAGTCTTACAATGGTGCGCACTATCAGGCCTTCAGGAACATCTGTAAGTTCACAGATATCTGCAAATGGAGTGCCCTGCCAGGAGAGGAAAAAAAAAAAAAAAGCAACGTGAGACGGTGAGCCACTCCAAAAACAAGGGATAAATCTAATTTAAGTGCTCTAAAAGACAACCTTTGCCCATTCATAAACCACTTCAACAAGACCAAACTTGAGATTGTCTCTGGCATACTCTTCAGGGTTAATCTGTACATTGAACTGGGCTTGAAGCTCCCCAAGTCTTATTGCTGTGTCATATAATCTGGAAAGAAAATAGCAAAATACAATGATTATATAAATATTTTTTATTTATTTATTTATTTTGTTGGGGTGGGGGACCAGGAAGAAAGTGGGGGAAATGCAAAACCTCAATGTCCATCATATCAGTACTCAATTTTCAAGACTACCATCTAGGAATTTCATGACACCTGCCAAAGCACAGAACCTCCCTAAAGAGAATAGTTCCATGGGCAAAATTGTTCAATATGAGAACTCAAAAAGCCAGATCTTTATAAGCACATAACTTCTCCCATACATACCACTTGCCAGGATAAATTCAAAATTTGCAAATTCATGGCTATCACCAAAGAAAATTATACAAAAACCCCCCACAATGATCTCCTAGTAGAGGCAAAGCTACTGATCTATCCTCCAACCCTATACATCCACAGCATACTATAATGGGGAGCAATCTACCAAGTACAGCAAGAAATCTAATTATCAGATCTTTAAGACACAAGGAGAAAGATGATGGGGAAAAAGAAGGGGGAACTAACCTCTTTTTGGCCTGAGACAGCTTGCGAGTAAGAGAAGGTTCAGAAGTATTCTTCTGCTGAAACACAAAGGCTGACATTAATGCCACCGCTTCTTCTGGTTCCAGATCATCTAGCTGATTCTCAAATAAACACTCTGTGCAAATCAACTCCTCCCCTGAGTTCATCTCACAAGCAACACGGCCTTTTATTTGAACTACAAGGTCAGCATCTATACATCCAATATCCTTCAGAACATCTATCTGCAAATGAACAACATAAAATGTTCGGCAGAATGTTTTGTGATTGAGTATTGACACATTTTACTTCAGATTATCAAACTGCCACAAAGTTGAACAATTAAAAGAGAGGTGAATGTCATGAGAACATACTCGACCCTGAAAGTCTGGCATCTGCTGAAGTGCTTCATCTGACATTTCAAATTTTAGAGCATTAACTTCCTCTTTGTGTCTCTTTATCTCTTTTGCTAGTTTAATGTGCTCTTCCAATTTTATACACCCATGGCACTTATTCTTTGACATCTTTTCCAACAGGTCAGTCCACTTGTTGTAAGCTTCCACAAGATTCACGTCTTTCAACTTTAGATCTGAAACAGAATCACCAAGTGTTTACATGTACCCTACTATCAAATTTTACACACGATTTGCTTCATATTCAATATAGAGTGAATGCACAAGTCAAAAGGTTACTTTTCCCCAAAACTGATATTTTAATTTAGTTGAGACATGGTCATACCTTTCTTTGGATCTAGGGCTGGAGGGTACTTATTTCCATCAGATTTCAGTTCCAATAGCTGTTGAACTGTCTTGGAGTAAGCAACACTACTACCATCTTCAAGAAGTCGAACTTGGTCAATTCTTATTTTGCAATTGCATATGCATAAAAACCCTGTAACATCAATTCCTCGAACCTCATAACTCACCCCAGCAGCAGCACCACAGTAAGGTAATTTTATGTTGATAACCCCAGATCCTTTGCGAGAAGTGACAGAAGAACAATAGTCTTCCTCAAGGGCACGTTTTGCTTTTGGTGCCAATAAATAACCTCCTGGGAAATCTGCATTTCTTTTATCTTGTGAATTAATGCTAGCCGGGGGACTTTGTGCTGTTACTGGTAAATTAGGTTTCAGCACTAAAACAATGTATTGTTTGTTATTACTATTAGCAGAAATTGCTTTCACAACAACTCCAAGCAAGTGGTCCTGGGCCTGCCAATTGTGAATGATTTAGGTTTAGCCCCCATAATTATATATATCCAAACAGCTAAATGAAGGAATTTTAATAATATAGTTCAATGAGGCTAATATAGATGCAGCTATTATGAATCTAACAGCATATTCCACTAAACGTATGGTCAAGGGAGTTAATGTCATCACTGCAGAACCAGTCAGCTATATAAACATTTAAAGTGCCACCTCATCAAACTACAGGTTAAAGATGTCACCTTGATTTTCTTCCTCAGGTATGAATTAAAAGAGAAATTTATGACTCTAGGAAAATCTTTTTTTTTTTTTTTTTTGAAGTCTAATCCTAGTTGTTATTCATGCATTTTTTTTCTCTTAAATGTATGTATAATTTTAGTCACACTTTGTTCAAAAAGTATTTTTTTTGTTATCATACCCCAATCAAAACCAACCCATATCACAAGATACTATCAGTTCTGGTCCAAATTAGTTCCTGGTCCTGGAAGATGATGAATGGTTAGATTAAATATCAGCAATCAAGAAATTTACTAAGTAAAACATGTGTATGAATACATAATTGCATGCAGGCCAGCAAAAAATACCAACACTTCACAGTCCAGGACACACGTGGTGCAAACCCCCACCCCCCCCACAAAAAAACAAAGAACAAAAAGAATAAAGAAATTATAAGGTAGTAAATTTAATGGAGTCTCGATTATATAAGTATTGGAATACCAGGATACAGTATAAATAGGAACTAACCGATGTTGATTTCACAACTACCACTCTTCCAGGAGTAAGACATTGTTGGGCAGCAGGTAACTGCATTACTTTTTCAGATATCGCACTGTCATATTTCTCAGCATCTGAGTACATCTCATAGTATTCCTCAATGGCTGGTTCACCTTTTATACATCTACATGCAAACAGACATGCTTCAGACAGTGGAAGACAAAAAAGAGCATCATAAGTAGGCATCTAACAACTAAACCCGAATACCCTTCCCTTACCCTCATGTCTTAGATGGAAATGTAAGTACATAGGATTCATCTAAAAAAACATGTGAGTACAGAGGACAAAAATTGAATCTTTTTTTCCCAGAGGTGTGTGACAAAAATTGGATCCACCCTAAGAAAGATAAACTGATATTAAAGGATAAACCATATGCAATTAATGAAAATGTAATGAAATTATAAATTATCTTTACATTCATCAATGATACTTTTTCATGTCCATAGGATGTGTGCATAACCAAATCATAAATGTTAGATGGTCCCCTCTCCCCTTCACAATTAAAACAGCATAAAATCCACAATACAGCCAGAAATGCCACATCTGATAAAACAAGGTGCTTAATTTCTTCATGATAAAAGTTTTTATCATGGCGAAAAGTGTTACTTTTTCCAACCCAGGACTAATAAATTGCTATTTCAGCATTCAAAAAAGTTGAGAAACCATCTTTTAAAGAATGAACATAAAAAAAAAAAAATGGAGTAAGAGAAAATTCCAAGACAAATACAGCAAGTCACCAAAGAATTAATTTTAATGTAGTCAAATGATGAAAGTACAGAGGTGATAGCCAGCGCCTTCCACCAAAAGCGACAAGTCACAGGTTCAAGTCCGATAATCAACCTTTCTAATAAACTGGGGGTAAGGCTGTAAGGCTGCCTACCATGACCTTTTCCAAACCTCACAAAAGTGGTAGCTTTGTGCACTAGATACAACCAAATGACGAAAGTATAAGAAATTGATTTTTGTAATAGAGTTCAATTAAAGCAAACTATTTTAATATGACACACTAACGCTTAGTGCAAGCACAATGCGTAAGACCAGCTTTTATTAATAAAACATAAAAATATGTAGATGATTAAAATACTTTTTAAAAAATAGTGAAACTTATTTTAAATTTCTTGAAACTATTGGTAGTGAATTTTTATTTGAAGTAGTGTTTTCAACCTTGTTGAAACTTTGGTAACAGAGTCATCTAGAAAAAAATTCTCTTAATTCTCTTAATATATTTATAGTGCAGTGAGGGCTTTTTATCATACACGTGGCATTAAGGAAGAATATCCACTTGTCACAACTACGACATCTAAGACCTAACTTTTTTTTTTTTTTTTGGTTGACATAAGATAACTTCACTCAAATTAGTTGCGAAGAGCATAATGTAAAACAATCCTCACTATTAATTAAACTTTTATGGGCAACTGACCCCACCCGCTAGAACCAGTTACTAAGTAATCCAGGGGCTTTCACCCTTGACAGGCTAAGCAGTTTATCCTCATGCATAGGAGGCCAAACTAATGATATGATATACACAGTAAGTGACGAACAATTAGAGAAAACACATTTAGGTATCCAAAATCAGACAAGACAAAACATCAGCAGTACTAGCATGCATTGAAGCCTAAAGTAAAGAATATTTATTGTGAAGAGTATATGTCCGTTAATAACCAAGATTCTGCTGACATACTCAATAGTTTTTGTGGGTTGAGCAAGCTTTCGCATTAGAAGTTGTTGTTGCTCGGGAAGTTTCTTCTGAGCATGGAATTCAGCAAAACTTCTTTTCAGCATGTCTTCCACCTGCAATTAGGGTCCCCCCAACCAACATTGGTTAAATAAACTCCCTTGATTAGTTGAAATGGCTGAGAAAAAACTTAAGCAGAATAATGATTGATGATAGAATGCAGGAGACAATCTGTTGGACTGTAATTATTAAAGGAGAATCCTCAAGAACATGCAAGGTTTTCCAAAAAAACAACCCTTGACAGGACGTCAGTCCAAAAAGGTTTATTGTAGATACAGATCCTCAACCACCATTTCTCTATAAAACTGAAAACATCTCACTGATTAGCCTGAAGAATATGCCCACTATATCATAAAAATATCTATGTATTGCTTTCTCATTCATGTCCTACATAAGTATGGATGACTAGTATCTGTACTGATAGCCCAAGCTACAACCACTTTTGGAAAGAAGCTCAGCTTTCATAGAGAATTTTATCCAAAACCCTTATTCTAAGATAGGAGTTGCATAAATTAAATATTGTACCTTCAATTCTTCAACACGGAGAAGATGTAGAATCATGATATAGGTCAGCCGAAACTGAGACTCAAGCCTAGTTGCACTTCCAACTATAACATGCTTCAAATCACTCTCTTCTAAGATTTCATCACGACACATAACAACCACTGTACCAATAGAATCAAGTCCTCTTCTGCCAGCACGGCCTGCCATTTGAGTATACTCTCCTGGCAATAATTGTCTAAATTCCTTGCCATCAAACTTCCTTAAAGTATCAAAAACAACCTGCAAAAACCTCAGTTAGGTTAAATTCTAATACAAAAATGTCAAACCTACAACTGGATATAGCATAGCACATAAAGAAATGGAAAACAAAAACTAATTCGTCATAATTAGTAATTCTTGATGTTTCTACTTCTGGACATAAAACCATAAACCAATACACACAATGCCATATTTAATGGATGACAAGAGGGGACCTTATGCCCAACTATGTTTTATCCTTCATAGGTGACTGTTCATACAACTTCATCAAGCTGAGGAACACTAGCATGACCATAACAGCTAATCTGTAGCTTGATGCTTACATTGCAAACAGAAAACGTTTTTGTTACTAATGCAACAACAATTAAAAAGTCAAAAACAAAAGTTACTACGACCTAGAATGTCATGGAACTAACTACTTGATCGATCAGAATAGCAGCCAGTTTTATTGACTTTCAAAAACCTGAACATTCAAGGTTTCAGTAATTAAAAGATGTATGCAAAACATACAGGTCAGTTATAAACCTAGTACAACGATTGAATACTGGAGCAGTGAACAACTCCTAATTATGGTAAAAGTAAAACCATCAAACAAGCCTCACCGTTCTTGCTGGAGCATTGACCCCCATTGCAAATGTCTCCGTTGAAAATAGAACCTAAAAATAACAGAGATAAGCATCAACCCACTATAGCTTCTCTGACCATTAAAACTCAATTACGCACAAAAATAACATTAGTGAAACCTCAACTCTGATGCATTATAAAGAATTTGATTGCAGCATTTCCTCAACCTCCTAAGAGCATTAGGGATAACTGAAACATCATTTTGAGAAACCAAATTTGAATGTCATACAACACTGAAACAGTCTAGAAGCATATTTACCTTGATTACACCACGGCAGAAAAGCATCTCAACCACTTCCTTAACAATTGGAAGCAGCCCTGCATGATGGACACCAATCCCTCTATGAAGTAGGCTTTGAACTCTAACAATCTGTACATCACATTATTTTATTATCTCTAACACCCAAATAACGGTGTAAATTGGGAAAAAAAAAATAATCAGTAAGCGACCAAACCTGTGGTAAATTCCTGTCAGATCCCTTTAGTCGGGAAAATGCTTTGTCACAGAAAACACGAATCTCACTTTTCTCAGAACTACTAGTGAGGTCAGTTCCATACATACTATCAGCTGATTTATCACAGCGATTCTTTGAGAAACAAAATATAACCACCTACACATGTGAGTAAAGGCAAGAATAAGCTCCTAACTTATTTCTTAAAAACTACAAATTTAACAAAGAAACAGTCAAGATAATTTAATGCTAACTCACACAAATTAAGCTACCCTA
Source organism: Quercus robur (assembly GCF_932294415.1). Lineage (NCBI taxonomy): Eukaryota > Viridiplantae > Streptophyta > Magnoliopsida > Fagales > Fagaceae > Quercus > Quercus robur. Next base: position 27,798,032 of record NC_065534.1, on the reverse strand, counting down.
ATCTAGTCCAAAATGATCCAAACATAAGCACATCATATAAACAACAATTCCAAAGTGATCCCAAATAAGCACCAGCTAGAATTCTACAGCTACCTATCAACAAAAAAAAATACTTCTACATTATCATTCATTAAAAATAATAATAATAAAATAAAACAAAAATCCCTTCTAAATTATCGCAGCTCTTCAAGAACACTAAGTTGCAACTAATTATATCCAGTGCACTATTTGTATAAAACAGTCTAGTAATTCATAGATATCAGAGTGAAATATGAGTTCATGTTTGTTGGAAAAACAAATATTATCTTCCGTTGATAAAAATGAAGGTGACACAGCTAATGGAAAGAGCAGGGTTTTTTTTCCTAGTTGAGGGAAACATTCAATGGCTGAAAACAAAACACTTTATAAAACACTTATCTAACAAAACTACCTACCTTTGTTATCTTCCAAAGGCAGTTTTATGTTTTCATTTCATTTTATAGTTAAGAAAGAAAATCAGCAGCATACAACTAATTCTAAAACATTGAAACAGAGCTACAAAACCACAAATTCTAAAAATGTTCTCGGTGTCGTTTTCAGAATCACCAGAATTAAAAAATAAAAAATAAAAAAAGCATGATTAACAGTGATATACTGAAGGAAGATATATTCTAACATACAGGCAATAGAGATTTCTTTGATAGATTGTTAATAAGCTGCAACCACAGAGAAGCATCTGATCTCCTTGACCCCCAGTTATTTTGGCTGTTCCCATAGTTTCGACTCCCCCCAACAGTCCCAGTAAAGTTCCCCAGATTTTGGCTCCCAGAATGCTTATTCTGCTTGCCCCGATTAGAATGTTCGCGTCTCTGAGCTCGGCCATCAATAGCAGCTGGGACCCCAGCATAAGATCCAGTACCACCACCAACACCAATCAAATTCTTTTTCTTGAATGCATCTTTGGCAGTTTTAAATCCCTCAGGCATAAATTTTTCATTTTCACATATTTTGTAAAGTTCTCCAGAATAAAATAGGCAGTGCTCCAGTGGTACTGGTCTTTTTGTAGTCCTGATAACAAAAACATACTTAATTACAGAAATTTAGGTAAGCAAACAGGAAAGGCATAATATAAATCCCCTTACTGCTGTATCCTTATTTAAGAAAAGCAAACATGTAAAAATGAAGAAAAGAAAGCAAGAAAAAACCAATAATTTCAAAAACTTCAAAGCTCTCAAGATCATGAAACTAAAGTGAATCTTGCCTATACCAGGGAAGGGGGGTTTGAGCGAAGGGAGAGGGTACCTCCTGTTGTGTGGCCCATAGTCCCAATGGGCTTCTAGTAAGACCTTCCTCCCCCCCCCCCCCCCCAAACAAAAAAAAAAAAAACAAAGAACTCCAGTAAGCATACAGATTTACTACTTACCCAGTTACACGGATTTCCTTTTGCTTTGTCCGCCCAATCCAGTCAGCAAACTCAAATGTGTTTGGTACCTGTAAAATGATAATAACATCTTGAGGCTATGAAAAAGAGAGACATAGCAGAAACAAAGACTAAACATCAAAGATATGCAACTAATACATATCTTTACATGAGCTGACTTTTATTAGAAAAGTTTAATAATGCAGTAAACCAACACATTTGTCTGTAAGAAACAATATAATTTTTTTTCCTTACAATTTCAGGAAATGAGCATTTACAATATATAGATAGGCCGAACCCAAGTAACAAGAAAATCTTCCTTTTCATCTGATTCTAATGTTGTTAGGCAAAGTAACTTAAGCTCTTCACTAATTACCCAGCACAAAAATTGATGGTGCTTCTATCTGTACAATTAACTTGGAAGAACCTCCATTCACAACAAAAAAAGGAGGTTCTGGAAGTAGCATTTTAAACCTTGAGCAAGTGGCAAAGCAAGACTAGAACCCAAAACAACTTAATGAATTTAACATAGTGTACATTGTACATAAATGCAAAGCTTAACTGTAAATTATCCCAAAATATGAATCAACATTAACATCATCAGAAAGTCAACAACTGAGCTGTGTACTTCATGATAACAGGATGATAAACAAATTCAAAAATTGGCGTAATTAACAACAGCAAATAAATGCAGAGTTTACGTGTACAATTAAGGAATAAATGAAATGACAGGTACATATAAGAGAAATTTAAATGACCAATAGTTTACACATAACAACAAGAAATCCCTGGCCTCAAGCTAACAAATGTGACATTCCAATGAAATGCTTCACTTGCTTAAAGCTGGTTTAGAAGCGAGTAACAAATAAACTGGCAGTACCAGCCCTCTAAGATCACTAAAGCTATGAAAAATCATCAAAGTAATCATCACTGATATTGAAGCAACTCATCTCAAAAGCAATGTTCATTAAATATGTATATTAGGAAAAAGCAAATACCGTGGCCGAAAGGAGAACAAAGTTAATATGTCTTGGAAGCATGATTATAACTTCTTCCCAAACAACACCTCTTTCAACATCATTGACATAATGCACCTCATCAAATATAACCTGTTTCATAAATGAAGCAAAAAAAAAAAATTAATAAAGAAAATATTTTTACTAATTTATAATGAAATACCTAGAATCGCAAAATTAAAAGTAATGAAAGAACTTAATTGGTAAAAAGAAGGGGGGAAATTACTGTTAAAAAAAAGGAGCCCCTTTACCCATTCAATGTCACGTATAATATCTGCACCCCGGTAAAGCATTGACCTTAATATTTCAGTGGTCATGATGAGACATGAAGCCTCTGGCCTCAAGCTAATGTCACCAGTGAGAAGTCCAACATCAAATTTCCCACAGAAATCCCTATATTTTTGATTGCTGATGGTTTTAATAGGAGCGGTATATACAGCTCTTGTGCAATGCTGCATGGCATAAGGATCAAGTAAAAATTCTTAGCATAGAAAATGAGTAAAACTACAACAACTCATGCTTGAATATAACTATTCTAACGCATAAGTAGATCCTCAACATTCGGGAGATCTGAAAATCAACGCGCTACATTCAACAACTCAATTAAATTAACTATTTAAAATTAAAAAATTAAACCACTAGTTCAAAGCTCATGTCATACTTTTGATGCCAAAGCAAACGCATATTCTGCAACGACCGTCTTTCCAGCTGATGTATGAGCAGCCACAAAAACAGACTCTCCCCTTTCAAGATAATATATAGCCTGTAATTATTACCCAAAATATAAATCTTAGTTAAGATGCAGATAACCCTTCAAGCTACTACAGTTAAAAAGAAAAGAAATAATAGATAGCACAACACACAAAGGTTTTACACATGCATGAAACTTGTCAATAAAACATATATGCTACTACACAGCAAAAGCTTTGATGCCATTTCTAGGAAGACCTGCTGTATCACAAATAATATGTAGATGTTGTAAAGAAGAAAATGCAATGTCCAATTCAGCCCTCTTTAATGTGCTTAATGCAAATTATATTTCTTTTTTTTTGGAATCCATTTATAATGGAATGTAGCACAATCAAAATATTACCAGAACTCCTAAGCTTCTAAAACATGACAAAATTAGAACTAACTCAATGAAAAAAATGCAATGGATGGTTTAATGATAATAAATGAAATTAAAGATATACCAAAAAGGTTCTTACAGGCCTCAACATTAATTTCTACAAAAGACCCAAAATTTAAAATATACTGGTTTCTACCATGACCGGTAGAGGGTATTAAATTTAAGAACATGAGAAAAATAAAATCCTAAAAGTTAGAGGAAAGTATATTCCTCCCTGCTTCATTTCATTAAAAAAAAATTACTGTTGCAAGTTTAGGTTAACCATTTTATTCTTGCCATAGAAAACTAATATATGAACAGATGGCAAAAATGATTTGCTTTGACCAATACCTCTTTCTGGAATTTATCCAATTCAAAGGGAAAATCTAAAGCCATATCAGGAACAAGTTCATGGAAGCGCTCTGCAATCCCTTCACCACCTCCAATAACAGCCCCCTGCCAATTGATAAACTTATAAAAGAACGGCATAACCAACAGCGAAAGGGGCAGACAGCAAGGCAAATAACATGATATTATACACATTTGGAGAACTCACCTGCTGCTTCTGCTGTCCACCACCATCACTTATGCCATCCAATTTTGTTGTTGATCCTCTTGATTCAACTGACAAGATATCATCCAATAGAGATAATTCAGGCTCATTTGGGCTGCTGGACACATCAGCCTTATTTGATTCATCTTCCAATTTAACAGACTCTGCCTCCGACAATGGACCTTCAAAGCAGCATTGAACATTAGCCAAGAAAGAAAAAAAGACTAAATGCATCCAAACCAATCTTTCCCAAGCTAAAATTGATACACCAATATTATTTCAATATATAAATATTAAAACTTTCCACACAAACCTTACAATAAAAACCATGTATCCATAAAAGCATATTTAAAATAATAATAATAATAATAATAATAATAATAATGATAAAAAAAATCCATAGTTCTTCAATCCTTCACACATAAAAAGTTGGACGGTGTATTTGGATTATGAGAAACGAAACAAAGAGAAGTTCATTGCTTCTCCCCTTTCACTACCTAGATGAAAAATAAAGAGAAGAGTAGTGAGATTAAAAAAAAAAAAAAAAAAAACAAACAAACAAACAAACATATTTTGAGGGCCATTTTTCAAATCTCTCCAGAAGAGGAGAGATTTTAAGTGTTAAGTCAATATTGTATGGGTAGTCATTTTTAATCTTTCTCATTAAATTCTTTTCTAAATACTTCTCTAGCAGAGAAAAAAAAAAAGATTTGTCTGTGTAGAACATATAAAGCACAGAGCTACAAACCACTCATAACAAAACCTTCATGCAACCCAGAGTCTATAATTTCTCTTCCTGCACCATCACCAAACAAGAGGTAGTGGGACCAGATTCACTTATCTTCTCATCTCATCTCCTCTATATTGTTCTTTTAGAACAGTTCTATTGTGACAGAATACAAACATACTAGAATCCAGTGCAAAATGCAGATCACAGAATATGCAAAACTTCTGTGAAATTCCATTTTGCCCCACTTGGATCTAGTCAGTTTAAAATTTGGTCCTTGAGCTGGATATAAAAATCACAATGAGCAAGCCACCCCAACCATCTCTGTTTAGAGGACTTTTAGTAGCCTTCTGAATGAAAATGAACTACTTTAAGAATATTCCTTTTTCTATATGTATAAATAAAGAAGAATCTACTTGATGCAATGCAAGGACAACCTGGGTCATTCATAAGCCCAAGCTGAACAAGCCTTGCTTGCTCTGCTCCTTCATGTCAGTTTGCTCATGAGATCATAACTTCAAAAACAGATGCATCCATGAAGAGAATATCAAAATGCAGATCATACATACCATCTCCCTCATATTCAGGAACAATATCGTCTTCCCAAGCCTTCATGAACAAGTCATCAAACTGTACAGATAACTCACCCTGCATATTCAAATAACGGAAATCAGTACCCAGGCATAAAATACCAGACAATAACATGCATTCATGAGACCAAGTAGGGGTGTCCACTGGTCAAGTTGAGTCGAGTTTGGGCTCAACCCATCACTCGACCCGAGCAAATCAGGTGGGGGAGGGCAAAACCTGCTGTCGACTAAACAAAAGCGGCAACTCAACCATTTGGGTGTATTCAGTCGCAACAGGCTAAAAACAATGGTAGTTGTAGATCTGGCGACAATGGTATAATATGGGGCTAGTGGCGATGGGGAGAGGAGAGGTGGAGGTCTCAAGATCTCCACCATATCTGGGTGGAAAACTTGCTGGAAACAAACAAACTGCCATCAACCACCTACTGCTGTCGAAACCAGTCGAATCATGACAAGTCGGTCTGGGTCAAGCGAGTGGGTCCAATTGGGTGGGTGTCTAGACAATCCTAACACCAGGAAGCCCAAGCTTGAGAGGGAATTAATATGTAAACAAGAATCTAGACTCACCAGCTTTTCATCTGATGTGCTCTTGACCGAACTTTGGTCCTTGTAAACATTCCATGAGGATGGATAAACCTGTAGAAGAAGGAAGTGGAAAAGATCTTGTATTTAATAAGTCTACAGTATAAAATCTTTATATAGAGTAATTTGTCAAAAGTTTTATGAACGATCGATAAGTCAATTAACCTTGAGATTGCCAAGGTCCAACCCTTTCTTCAAGCTTGGAGTAACGGCCTGAGCAGGGCCACCATTCAAAACTTCACGTACCCATTCACCATTTGAAGCACCTTCAGGATGAATCCTTTCTAAAGACTGGGACTCATCCAAACCTCCAGGACGAAAAGGGCGGTTATTTATGCTGCCCCTTAGAAAATCCTTTGCAGGTCCAGCTGTGCGTGGCAAAGAGTCTTGAGCTCCAACAATTAGTTCTGATACATCCACCTAAAACAATATAATAAACCAACTCCCAAGACTAAGTCAGGAACAGAGGAGGTAATAATGACCGCAATGAAGAATACTGCCAAATTTCTTTTGGTAAGCTTTATTATCAATTGCAAAATAGCAATATAAACAACAGCAACCATTCTTGATTTGTCAATATTAGGCCAAATGAAGTATTAGTGACCAATAACACACATTGAAGAAACGGTAATCTCATACCTGAACAGACTTGGGTTCCCATATTTCTTGCATCAACCCTTTCTTCTGGCGTCTAAATGGCAATTCCCATGTAGGAACCACAATAGAGCGTGGTAATGATGGCTCTAGGGGTACTTTTGCCCTTCCAAACCAATCAAAATCCCACTGCCTTCCAACCTTTTCAGGCGAAAATTCTTCAGGGTCTAATCTAGGCAATAGATATGTCTCTTCTACATACGTTTTAATCGACTTGGGTGTTTCCCTCGGAAATGCAGGTGGCTGAAACAGAAATTACATAAGTTATCAATGCAAAGAATGAGTGCTCACTTTTTGTAGCATAATTAAAAGACTAAAATATTGTTTTCGTCCCTAAAGTTTGCATAAAGTTCATTTTTCATCTACACTTACTTTTTAAAGTGCCTTTTCACTAGTTTAGGCGCGAACATAGGTATGAATATTTCTTAGTTTAGGGATAAAAGTGAAACATTTTTCAACAGTTTTAGGGACGAAAATTGAAATTCATGCAAACTTTGGCGACTGAAAACAATACTATAGTAAACAAAAAGGAGTTAGCTACTTGAAACTTTAGGTTTCTATAACCTGTCCAATTTGACATTGAATGCTTCACTTAGCTCCTAATATTTGAAAGTTTCATAGTGCCAAATGCTCATAACAAAAAATGATCCAACAAATATTTAATAGAATTGCTGAACAAGAAATTCAAAACGCAGTAAAGGTTCTCAATTAAACAACAAAAAAATTACAACAATCTATGGAAAATTATAGCACAATGACATTAGCCAAACCCTAAAAGCCAAGAAGAATGTCACAGAGTTCACGACAAAAGGCCAAAGTTGAACAAGCAAACTAAGCAGAGCAGAAGCAATAATTTAAAAAGTGCGGTGTGAAATGAGATTGAACACTGACCAGAATGAAATCGGGAAGGGAATTGACGGGGTCGGAGCGCTCGACGGTGGATATTGGCTCCACTCTGAGATGGCCACTGTGGCCGGAAAACCCGACCCGGAAAGAGAGCTCGTTTGTTGCTTCGATTCGATCCATTTCATGTAACGGCGCTTAATTGCACTGGAAATTTAAAATTGAGTGCTTGTTGGAACTACTAGTTGTTGTTGTTTTTTTCTTTTTTTAATTTCTTAGGGGTTTTGATTTTCGCGGGTTTTGAGTGAGGAGTTGGGAAAGGTTAAGATTCCTTTGGATTTGGGGTAAACTGTATTTGTTATGTGCAGCCGTGTCCCCTTGTGTTTTTTTAACTGAGTGCATGTGTGTAGTAGTACTCTGTAATGTAGAGTATAGTGTAGTGGGGGGCATTTGGAACTTGTTGGCTGGCTGACGATAGTAAGTTTTTCTGGTCGGGAAAATTATGAATCGTGACAAAATAAGGGGAGGAGAGTTGAGGTTAAACCGGTTGGTTTAGTTAGAGGATGGAAATGTGGGAAGATAAAAAATATTTCAGTTTTTTTTAATTTGTATTTGGTTGGAGGGTAAAAAATTTGAGAGACATAGAGTATAAAATAGTTTGTATAAATTTACTTTTATATCCTATTGTATAACTTTTTTATATAAATATTTTATAAAGGAAAGAAAATTATTGTTTTGGAATAAAATAACCAACCCAAAGGTAAAGCAAGGAACCCCAAAAAAAAAAAGTTGAATTTAGTTTGGGGGGAGGGGAAGCTATAGATGAGCAATTTTCATCCAAACCCTTCTCCCAATGTTCTCTCTAATTTGGGGGTTGTAAAATGATGTGCCCATGGAAAAAACAGTCGGATCCTACCATTTTCTCTTCTCTAAAATCACTTCAACCAAACACTCCTCTCACCTAAAATCTCTCATATTTTCTCTCCATTTCTTTTCCATTCTCTCTATTTTCACTGGAGCCAAACATAGTCTATAACCCTAGGAGAAGATCCAAGCAGAAGAGAAGAGATGTTTAAAGTTCCGTCCCACTTATACTCAACTACTCAACAATATAGAGAACTTAAGGAAGACTTTACCTTTGGCACAATGGAGCTTGGAATTTTGTAGTGTTTAAGGATATCTAGTTGAAAGCTTCTATGATTCAACCTTATATAACTTGAAAGGAGTATTCTTCAAACAAAAAAAAATGTGTTGGTGGTGCACCCCTAACTCTAGGGCCAAAAGAATAGCCTTGGTTTCACCAATCAAAGGATCCATAGGAGGCAACACATATGATTGGGCAAAAAGTATGTCCCCCACATCATTTCTACCAATAACAGCAACCATAGAAAAGCCAAATCTGATAGTACTGTCGAAATTTATTTTCATCAAACGTACAAGAGGATGACACAAGGAAGCTAGGGGGTGACTTTAGGGCTATCCATGTTGCAAGGCGCTCTTGATAGGTTTTGTTGATAGATTCTACTACATATCTAGGTTCTATAGTGGTACCTAATTTTTATATATATTGTAGGCGAGTCCAACACACTAAGCCCACTTAGAATAGTGGATTTAGGTTAGATGGCCCAATATAAGTAATTTGTTAGAGGGTGGGATTCCGAGGTCAACTTTGATGTACTAGTATGATTTAATCTTTAGATGGATAGGAAAAAGTTAGATAATTCAAGAAAGAATAACATATTCTTGGAATTAATACTTCCTCGGACTTGGCCAAAGAGCAGTTGTTCATCTATTGTTTAAATCTTAATCACAGGATAGTGCTATAGAATATCAATATTTCTTTTCAGTTTTTCGTCCCCCCTTTTGTTAGGGCTTCCTTTCTTTATATACTTAACTGAATTGCATCTGAGCCCTCCACTTGTACAGTCATTGACCTTCCTTTAGATGCTTGTCCCATCAAGGTTTTGTTGGAAGTGGTAGAGTGTGCTGCAAGCTATGAAATCATTGTTTTGAGGTCATTCCTCCATTAATGCGGCTAACTGAGTTAGTTCAGTGCATTGAATTGAATGTGGAGGTGATGGTTACTTTGTCTGGATACTTCAATTCTTCCTTGATTGCACGTCTTTATAGTCTTCTTTGGTATTCTATTATCTAGTGCAAGTGGCCTACCCAACAATTTCCGATGAATGCTCGTTCTTCAGGCTCCTTAGAAGGTGGGCCTCTTCATGGTTCCTCCTTGGATTCTCATCCACATGTTGGGTCAGGACTAATGTGTGGGTGGGTCCTTCCCCTTCCTTGAACTTGGCCCATGGGCTCTATTCTGTACTCGGATCTTACCCCTCCCACACACACACACACACGCACGCACATATATATTGGATCCTCCAAATATTGTCAGTAAGTTATAGAGATAAAAAGAGTAAAATGATGATTATCCTCTTTAGGTATTGTAATGAATATGGATGGATTGATAAGGTGTTTCATAGTGTCACTAGTAGACAAGGATCCCAAATTTGAAAGGTTAAAGGTTGCAACTTGCATGTGACATAGTGGTAATGGTGAAAGAGCATTGAATGATGAGGTGCTCAATTAATTCTAAGTGGAGATTGCAAATCTCATAGTTTAAGTCGCTTTGGGCCTATATTTTATTCAATTCTTTTGTGGGAAGGGCATCCTAGTTGTACTTAGTGGGTAAAATCGTAAAAGTGATTTGTTATTTTTACGATAAAAGGTTAAAAATATATATTATTAATAGAAAAGTTATTTATTTAGCTTATTCAAGCATGTCAGTTCCATGCATGTGAGTCTCTCACGCTATGAAAGGAAGGTGCATATGCATATTATAATTATTTCTTAAGCAGGTGAGGGAGATTCAAACTTTAAGGGTCCATTTAGTAGAAGGAGTGGAAAAGTGGGAGGATAGAAAATGGTAGGAGGATGGAAAAGTGGGAGGATAAAAATTATTTTAATTTCCCTCATTTTTGTTTGGTGGGAAGTGAAAAAGTGGAGGGATAGAAAAAGCGAGTTTGTATAAATTTATGCATAAACCATTGTTAAAAAAATATGGCCAATTAAAACAAAAAAATTGATAAACAACCAAAAAAAAAAAAAAAAATCAATCACCTAAATTTATTAAAAAAATAAAAATCATGTCCACTACCTCTGCTTAGAGTGTGTTGGTTGCACCACTCTCCATTCCCAGACAAAATTATTTATCTTGTTTATTACCTCTCTCTGTCTTTACTTCACCCATCCAGATAAGGATTAAGCTACCTCATCACTTACCTCTGTAGCATGCATCAAGTGGTTCCAACCCATACTTACCTCTTTTGAGTAAGATGTCATCCCAGCAAGACATTTCTCTCAAATAAGTTTGAGTGGAAACCCCTAAATAGACCCCTTTTTCTCCCTACCACCAAACCGCACCCTCTGAAAGCCTTGACCTGTGGCTCACCTCCCATGTATTGGCTGGTGCCTTGGCCTTTTGTGCATGCTCCACTCTATTTGATTTTGCTTCTTTTTGGCCTTCACACCATTTTTGCTGCTTTTGCGTTTGTTTGGTTCTGCTGTACGTGTTAATTGGTGTTTATTTTTTGTGATGTGAAGGGTGTATGGCTTTTGGGCTCATATTTTCTCCCTTTCATCCCTCCTTGGAATGGGTATCACTTTGGCAAAAGCCTTCATCCTCTTGCTGAGCCCATACTTTTTCTTCTCTATGATAATGGGCCATTTGACCACTGATCCTGCCATATCACTTCATCATGCCTACTATATCTTTATCTCTCTTTTTATTTCTTATTACCCCATGAACTTGTGGGCTGATGTTCCTACCGTATCAACCCATTTCTTCATCATTCTTTTGCTCAGGGTTTTCTTGGCCTACTTTCCACATCTTTACCTCTTTTGGGCTTGTTGGCCAACATTTCTGCTGTACTAGCCCATTTTACTACTTTGATCTTTGGGCTTTCTTGGCCTATTTACTTCTTTTTTACCTTTTTTACTTCCATGAGTTTTTTTGTTAAATTCTTTGGGCTTTCTTAGCCCAATTACTACATTTTTATCTCTTATTATTTTTCGGGCTTCTTGGCCTATAAGCCAACCCATTAAGTTTACCAATTTATTTCCTAGGCTTCCTTGACCCATTTACTTATTATTTACCTCTTATTATTCCTATGGGCTTACTACTTCATTCATTGGGTTTCCTTGATTCATTTACTTCTTTTTTACCTCTTTTTATTTTCGTGGGCTTGCTAGCCATCAATTTTGCTACTTCAACCCATTGGGCTTGTTTCCTTATTTCTTTACTGCTTTCCCTTTTTTTTACCTTCTTTATTGTTGGGCTTCTTCTACTGTTGGGGCTTTTTTTTTATTTTATTATTATTATTATTATTATTATTTTTAAAGGGGCATCAACAATAACTTAAGGTTATAAATGAGCCTAATATTTATCAAGTATTGAATATTTAAGTTCCGCTTGACAACAAAAATAAAATGTTAAAGTTCAGCTTAAGCTTAGACAAAACCTACAAACAATGTTTGAACTCAATCTTGTAAAAGAATCCAAACACTTTAGCTGGCTCAACATGATTCATCAATCTATTTGAATTCAAACATATTAAGCTTTTGAGATTGAGATCCAACACAAGTGCATTATCAAGTCCATTTGGTTTAAACAAGTGGTAACTTTCAATTAATTAAAGGTTTAGTAGAATATGAGTTTATTTTCAAACCCATATCAAACCTATTACCAAGCACAGAAAATGAGTATAGATTCAACTTGTTTTATTTTATTTTATTTTATCAACCCTTATTTTTTAGGGGTTTTCTCATGAAATTTTATATATATATTTTTTTTGGCTTGGGCCTAATTTGTATATTAAAAAGGTTTAAAATTAAGGATTAGGCTTGGTTTTTTTTAGGGTTTGTTTGGGTAAATTGTTTAAAAATAACATTTTAGAAAAGTAGTTTTTTAAAATATGTCTTTTGAAAACACAGTTTTGAAATAACAAGTTTTATTTATTTATTTATTTATAGAGTAAATCTATATAAATAGTTTGGTTTATTTAATACCCTGTTTACCTTGGTCATTAAATTGTTTCACTATTCTAGAAGAATGGTAAAAAAAATAAAGGATAGAAAGATAAGGAAATAGCGACGGTAATTGGCGACTAGGCATATAGCCGAAAGTACCCAAAACAAAAGCCAAAACCATATTCTCTTGCAGCAAGCAACTGGCATCGACGCCCGCCCTTGAGACTTGAGAACCAGCACAAGCCAGAGGAGGAGGCCACAGTGACCCAATCCAAAGTCGGCGAAGACCTCTATATATATATAGCTTAGGCCTAGGGCACAACAGAGCCGAACCAAACATGGCGCATAGAATGCTCAGAGATCTGGAGGCCGATGGCTGGGAACGCTCCGACTTCCCCATCATCTGCGAGTCTTGCCTCGGTGACAATCCCTATGTTCGCATGGTATGCTTCTTTTTCAATCTCTTTTCACCTTTTCTTTCTTTGCCACTACAATTTCAATTTCTGTGAAACCCTAAATCCCCTGTTCCCAAAAGCGCAACTTCCCGCTTATCTTGTCATATGTTGTGTTATTGTTATTATTAGTTTGGCTTAGTAATGGCTTCTATGTATATAATTGTTGTGAAATTTCAAACATTTTTTTTTATTCGAAACACTAGCTTAATGAGAATGGTTTTTTTGGGGATGTAAAGGCTAGTAGAATTTGATGTGGTAAAGAGATGAATGATGGGTCCCGAAGAGAGCACGGGTTTGTTTGGAGTTGAAATAGTTGCAGAGTGTTTTGTATGTGAAGTTTTATGTATGTTTGTAGCTAATAGTAGTGGTGTGTCTCCATTTTCACATTGGTCTGGAAAATGTATTACAACTTAATTTAAATTCAATATTGTTTTATAATGAAATTGGTTAATTGGGATTTGGCCAATAAGCTCGAGCTCAATTGGAATTTCCTCCCATTGCAAGTGTTAAGTGGAGGGTGAGGTTATGGGTTCAAGACCCACATGTGTGTGTAATTTACAAAAAAAAAAAAAAAATGCAATCATGATTAGGTCCCTTGGAAAAGTAGTGATGGGCTAAAGGGGTTTCTTAATAGTTTTTTGGTCTTTTTAGAAAAATTTTAAGAGGCTTTAGTAATTTCTTCCAGTTGAAACATGGATCAGATTGTCATCTTACCATCTATATGTTTCTTTGGTCAATTATGCTTTGTAAGTCTATTGTAGAACTGGTTGATAATTCATGTTCTCTATATCGCTAATTCCTGTGTCATTTATTTTCTTGAGAAATTAAATGCAATTTAGGAGGGCAGCTTGTCAAGAAAGAGGTATGCAAAAAATACAGTATGACTGTATGATAAACTTTACTGTATTTTTTGGGTAGTGATACATGTATTTTTCATATTAATGCCAGTGCGGTTTCAAATTTCAATTTTCTTTTCCTAGTAATGGTCAATTTCAACTATTGTTAAGTATTGGTACCCATGTATTTGAATGCAGACAAAAGCAGACTTTGATAAGGAATGCAAGATTTGTACACGACCGTTTACAGTTTTCAGGTGGAGGCCTGGTCGTGATGCCAGATTTAAAAAAACTGAAATTTGCCAGACATGCAGTAAGTTGAAAAATGTTTGCCAAGTTTGCCTTTTGGATCTTGAATACGGTTTGCCGGTACAGGTTCGAGACACTGCTCTGTCAATCAATTCCAATGATGCCATTCCCAAGAGCGATGTGAATAGGGAGTATTTTGCTGAGGAGCATGACCGCAGGGTATGTTTTTTTTTTTTTTTTTTTTTTTTGCTTAAGATTACATGGCCAAAAAATGCTGAATTATGGAGTAGCATAGTGGTCGGTGATGGGAAATAATGTTAATTTATTTTATTACTATTACAACTTCATTTGCATTTGTAAGCCTACAAGAATATGTTGATGAATTTCTAATTTTATTTGGCTTTGTAATGCTGCAATTGTTTTTTCATTTGCATGGTGAACAACTACATTGTTGATGGATGAATATAGAGAAAATTGCTTTAACACTCAGAGCAAGTCAAGCTCCATGAAGCTTCTCCAAATTATTTCCTATGTAGTTGGGCAATAAAGATACCAATGTTTCCTGCTTTGGAGGTGTTTGAGTTTTTTTTCTTTTTTGGTTCTACATGGTTGATTGGGTCATGCACAATATCAATGAAAGAAAATGTTAGATAAAATCATCATGTGCTTTTTTAACGCATATCCTCAGTAGATCTTCAAATTTATGCCATGATGCTATTAATAGCCAGTTTCCATGTGTCCAGTAGATCCCGTGATTTCGTTGACCTTCTCTTGCTATAGCACTTCCCACGTGGTTACTGATAGTGTTGTTCATCTACCTAGTGCCTTGGTCTGTTATCTACCTCCACGACCTAGTTCTTTTGTCCGACTAACCAGAGTAGAATAACTGTAAACTTCCATTCCTATCTAATTTTGCAAATTTCCTTCCAGTATTCTTCTCACAGCTCTTTGGTCACTGAATTCTGATTTATCTGCCTCTGGCTCATTATTTCCTCTACGGCAGTCATGAAAAAAACCTCTCTTCAGCAATCATTAATATATAACTAATCTGGTAAGAAATCATAAGTAACTGCTGAAAGAAAATTTAGGTTTCAAAAACATTATACCTGTTGTAGGACTGCAATATTCTGGAGTTGAATAATTGTTTATTATAAAAAAGTTAAGGTTTAGCCTTTTGTTTCTTTTGACAAGGCCCAAGACTAAGTGTAAGGTTACTACTCTCTCTCCTCTTTGCGTTTTTGATTGAATGCAAGAGCTTTGGTAAATTCTAGTTCTCATGAGAGATGCATAAGTGATGGTTTAGTTTTGCTGTTTAATTTGCATTTTTTAGTTTTTGGCTTAGATGGCAAGGTTACATCTTCTCCATTCTGTCATTCTTTTGTGCTTATTTAAGTCTTTACTTTATGCAGGCTAGAGCTGGTTTAGATTATGAATCGTCATATGGAAAGGTTCGCGCAAATGACACCATTATGAAGCTTCAAAGAACAACGCCGTATTACAAAAGAAATAGAGCGCATGTCTGCAGTTTCTACATAAGGGGTGAATGCACAAGAGGTGCTGAGTGCCCTTACAGACATGAGATGCCCATAACTGGGGAGTTGTCACAGCAGAATATTAAAGATCGTTACTATGGGTATGTCCAGTGGTTGATGATTTCTTCATTTTTGAGTAAAATGAGGCATATTTAAGCTGATATCTCTCCCACTGGCTTGCTTGCTCTGTATGGTTTGATTTTAAAATGTCATGGGTGTGAATGCTAAGCTTTTATTAAATGTGATGGAGATTAGCATTTATGCCCATTCATTTTGGGATCATGTGGGTAACTCATACACTTGCATTAGTTGGTCAATTGTCATTATTCTAATATTCTTTGCATGGAAGTTCTAGATAATGGCATAGTCATGTATCCATGACATATATTGTTTGCAGTTTGTCTCTCCTACCATAGGCTAGGAGTTTATTTGCTGAAAACTCTACCTTCTGTCAGTTAGAATGAAAGAGCTTGGTCTTACTTGATTTTGCCATGTCCCACTAAGGGGGCTGGATGGTGTTACTACTAGACCAAAGGCCATTCTTGACTTAAAGAGATAGCTCATATTGGGATTGGTAGGGGTGACTAGTTGCTTAGTTTCTTTGAATTAGAGGGTTAAAATAGTCTTTACAAGGCAATGTTAAAAGTCTCCCCCTGCCCCTTCTCTTGTGTGTGTGTTTGTATTTTGCCAAGTGTGTTTGATCATCCATGTTTTTGTTTGGTAATATTCTTTACATCTCTGAGCATGTTTTGATTTTCAATGACTCAAATCAACCTTTGTGCTTTGTACTCTATTCCCTGTTCTTCCCATTGCCAAAAACCTGCAACAAATCACTTGCATGGTTGCACAAATGCCTGCACTTGCATGCTTACAGATATGTGCATCTGTGCACCTGAGCATGTAATGCATAACTTTAAGAGATTTTGATGTTTGCCTTTGATTTAATATTCTAAAATATATGCATTCTAACTTAAATAAATAAAATTCTAAAATATGCAGAGTGAACGATCCGGTTGCAATGAAGCTACTCAACAAGGCAGGAGAGATGCCTTCTCTGGAACCTCCTGAGGATGAGAGCATCAGAACCCTCTACGTTGGTGGGCTTAATGAAAGGGTCACAGAGCAGGACCTGAGGGATAACTTCTATGCCCATGGTGAAATTGAATCCATAAGGATGGTGCCCCTACGAGCTTGTGCTTTTGTAACCTACACAACCAGAGAAGGTGCAGAGAAGGCTGCAGAAGAGCTCTCCAACAAACTGGTCATAAAGGGTCTGAGGCTGAAGCTGATGTGGGGTAGACCTCAAGCACCAAAACCAGAGTCAGAGGGCTCAGATGAAGCAAGGCAGCAGCCTGCAGTGGCTCATAGCGGGATGTTGCCTCGGGCAGTTATATCCCAGCAGCAGAGCCAATTACAGCCACCTGGCACTCTGGACCAAAACCAACCTATGCATTATTTCAATATTCCACCTCCTCCTCAGCAGGAGAGAGCTTTTTATCCGTCAATGGATCCTCAAAGAATGGGTGCCGTTATTCCATCACATGAGGGGGCTTCCACTGGGCCCACAGGGTCAGGTGAGAACAAATCTGGGCCTGAGAAGCAGCAGCAAGGCCATCATTATCCCTATCAAGGTATGCCACCACCACATGGGCAATATCATCAGCAGTTCTATCCTCCATATGGATATATGCCGCCAATGCCACCTTATCAGCAATACCCTCCACCATATCATTCAGCAATACCCACTCCACAGCCTCCACCAATGAACCAGCCTTATCAGCATTCTGCACCACCAGGGTCTGGTACACACCCAGGATCTGCACCATCAGGATCTGCTACTCACCCAGGGTCTACATCAGGATCTGCACCACCAGTGTCCACCCAGGCAGGGTCTGGACCATCGGGATCCTCAACTCCCGGGTCATCTCAGCAGTGAAACATTTTTCCCCTTGTATTTTCTTTTTAACTTTTGGTTATAAGTAATGCACTTCTCATGAAGTTGACTAAACTGGCTCGCATCTTGGATTCAAAGATGCTTCTACTTTCAAGCATTCCAGAGTTGTATTTTATATCTCATGATATGTGCATTATAACTATTGGCTCCTTTTTGGGCTTTTTTTTTTGCCTTAAATCTTGTTTAGGATATATGGTGTCCTAGTGACCTTGATCCAAAGCAGTTAGATTTCATTTATTTATTTTTCATCCAATTACAATTTTGGTCTCTTGTTTGGTTTGTTCTTATCAAACTTCTGTACATGTTAGTGGCAATTGATATTTTTACTTTTTGAGTACATGTTAACCACCAAACTCTTTACTAAAATTAAGTAATTAATTCATTTATACTTCAATAATATAACAATTTTAAAAATAATAAATGTACATGTAATTCATTTTGATAAAATGGGTGAGGTAAAGTTTAGCTACAAAATTAGTTGTTGTCCTACAACTTCACTTAGTGTGCGTTTGGATAATACTTATTTTGAAAAAAAAAAAAAAACCGCGGACATAGACGCAAACGCACTATCCAAACAAACTCTTAATATCTTTTTATTAAAAGTGAATTTTGACAAATTCACTATTGAATTACATAATCTTCTTATATTATCAAATTAAGATGGTACTCCAACCCCCCAACTCCCCTTGCTCTGAGGAAGTCTAGTGGATGGTATCTCTGAACATGGCTCTCACTCTCAACGAAATTTGCTTTTTAAGGAATCAGGGATTCCACTTGGACAACCAGATTGACATCCTTGACTCGGTAAAGCATATCTATCTAAAGCTAGCTGAATTCTTTGCCATATTTGACCTCGAGAAGCCTTGTGCACCTCCACCACCACAGCTCACCTAGTCACCTCCACCACCACAGCTCACCTAGTCACCTCCACCCTCTGATTGGATCAAGATAAACTCGGATGCAGCCATCTCAGAAACTACCCTTGCATTTTTAGCTCGTGAATGTGATCACAAAGGCGATGTCCTCAAAAAGCAGAAGCTGATGCTATCCTTTGGGCTGTTCAACTCGCTTTATCTGAAGGTTGGGACATAATCATCTTTGGGGGAGACTCTAAAATTTTCTTTGACCTGCCTATCATCCCTTGGCTCCCTCTCCGCCTGGTCCATTAGTAGTATTATTACAAATATTTTATGTATAGTAGAATCCTTTAGTAGCTGCTCTTTCCAATGGGCTAAGAGAGATTGTAAGTTGTAACCACGCTTCTCACATAGCTGCCAAACTCTCTCTAACATCTCGTACTCCTTCATGTTTCAATGATCATAGTTTGCCTGTGCTTTAGTTAATGTTTGTAAGGTAGACTGTTGTTCTTAGTCTCTCTTGAATAAAATTGAAGTTTTATAAAATAAAATAAAATAAAAATGTCATCAATCAATTGTTTAAATTGTAAGTTTTTGTAGTTTAAAATTTAGTATAAAAAATAAGTTTATGGGTCATATACTAAATAGCATTCAATTTACACAAAATTTGACATATGTGTCTTAAAAGCGTAAAAAATATGCAATTTAATGGCCCTTAGATAAGAGAAAGGTAGGCTTAATGCCCTTAGACAAGACAAAAGTGGGCTTGTCCCTAGACAAAACAAGGATGGGCTTAAGGCCAAATACAAGACAAGAATGAGTCTAGGCCCAAAATAAAACAAGGATAAGCCTAAGGCCCAAGACGACACAAGGAAGGGCTTAATGCCCCTAGGCAAGACAAAGGTGGGCTTAATGCCCCTAGACAAAACAAGGATGGGCTTAAGGTCCAAGATAAGACAAAGAGAAGACAAGACATGGATGGGTTTATGCCCAAGACACAACAAAGGAAAGACTCAAAAAATGCGTGGTTATATTTTCAAAGTATGTAGAAACATTAATTTTTTCAAAAATTAATTTGTAGCTTTAGGCTACAACCAAGTTTGTAGACAAATTTTGTCTAAGTGAGAGAAAGGGATTGGAATCTACACTATGTTTGAAAGTGTGGAAGGAGATGAGAGTAGAGGTCTAGAGGGTAAGGAGGGGAAAAAGAGGAGAGTAAATGAGAATGAAGGAGAATGGTTACCCATTCACTTTGTATGAATGTTCTAAAATCTAATAGGAGAAAAAGGGGATTAGATATCCTCCCATTTGTTTGTAAATTTTAAAAATCAAGTAGAGAGGAGAGGTGAGGGAAGGTGAATTTCATATAAATTGAAAATTATGATATTTAAAAAAGAAAAGAAAAAGTAAGATGAAACATTTCATAAACACAACATTTATAATAATAAGCTATTATTAGTCCTCTTTATTTTTAAAGAACAAAGTTTGGCTTAAAACATGTTTGAAGTTATCTTGCTCCAACACGTGATGTGACGATTAGACTTTTTTTTAATAATATAGATAAATGTTCTTATAAATTGTCACGTCAGAAAAGATAATTTTAAACATATTTAGTAAGAAAATTTGCTATTTTGAAATGGATAATGTGATTGAACATTTTGCTAGTTGATATGTTCATAATATTTTTACAGCAAATCTTAGGGGCAAATTGTTTCTAATTCTAGTATGAGTCTTTTCCACTCATTAACGAGTAAGTTTTATAATTTCTCTGTCGCTAAAAAAGTAGGGTTTCCTCTTCTCTTAGGCATTAGAATTATTTGTCCCTTTTGTTAAAGGAGATTTTGTTCTCTTAAAGCAACAGGATTGCCTTTTGAGCTTGTGGATTTTTTCTTTTGGGGTTGGGGAAACAGTTTTTTATTTTTTCTCTTTTATTCTTCACGATACTATGGAGGATTTAGCAAACATCTGGAGTAATCTTTCTCTTACCGAGAAGGAAAACACTGGTTTCAAATTATAACAAGACCAGTGATCAAGAGAGTTCATCATTGTAGCAAAGTTCCTAACAACCCCTTTTTTGAACATGGAAGCTATGGCAAGGGCTTTCAAACAACTTTGCGTTCAACAAACGGGTTTAAGATTCGTAACCAAGGTGACCATCAAGTCCTTTTTGTCTTTGACAATTCCAATGACATAGATAGAATTCTTCAAAACCAGCCATGAAGTTTTGACAAACATTTGGTAATGCTGTAAAGGTATGAGAATGATCGTCCAATACGCAGTTTAGTTTTTAATAAAACTCTCTATTGGGTACAAGTCCATGATATTCCTATTAGATATATAAGTAAGAAGGTGGCTGAGGAGATATGTGATACAATATGAGAAGTGCACAAGTTGACTGGTGCAATAGATGAAGAGGGTGGAAATTTTATCAGGGTAAGAGTTACAGTCGATATTTCATTACTACTATGTCGAGGTAAAGTTATAACGATGGAGAATGGAGGAAAGAATTGGGTTTCTTTTAGATAAGAGAGGTTGCCTAATCTTTGTTATTGGTGTGGCCGATTGAACCACGATGACAAAAATTGCATGATATGGATTGAAAGCGAGGGGACTATGTCACCTGAGAAACAACAATTTGGTTCTTACTTGAGGGCTTCCCCCTACTCCTCAACTGGTAAGAATGTTATTTTTGTCCTTGGATACTACGAGAATTTTTGGTTTTGTTTCAAGGAGAGAGCAGTGGATACGGTAGCTCCTCCAGGGGAGGTGATGGTCAGAACTGAAGGCATCCAAGTAGGTATTTTTCAGCCAGATATGGAAATTGAGGTTTTTGGGGGATAAATTGAAATTGAAGAATTTTCAAATTCATAAAATCCTGCTGCTACTTTTGATGAGGAGACAATCATGGACATACCTTTAAAAGCATCCAAGTCAACTTTGAATTCTCCTCCTCCATTTATTTCTGGTAAGGCTTTTAATGATGAATTATTCCTTTTGAAACTATCCGATATTGACCAAGATATCAAGAAATTTGATAAGGAACCTTACGTGAAACAAGGGATATCCATAGGACCATAGCGTTACAATCCACTGATCCAGCTGTGGAGTCTAATCCGGACTTATCGAACCTAGCAAATCGGATTTTGAAAATCCCCCACATGTTGGAGAGGATGCAGGTATCCTCAGTTACGTAACAAATGAGAAGTTCAGAATTGCTCCATCTCCCCTACAAGGGAATTAGAAGCACTGCGTAAGGAAAGAAAACATGGAAAATAAGGGAGTGATTCACTAAGCTCAAGCAAGAGAGCAAAATAACCCTACAAAATGCGGGGGCCTTGAGCCGCGTTTTTTTAGGCCGTGGCTATAAAAAACGCGGCCCAAGATAGACTAAAGCCGCGTTTTATAAAAACGCGGCTTAAAGAAAAACTTAAAGTCGCGTTTTAAATGTGGGGCTATAGAAGGGTTCTGAAGTTGTGTTTTTTTAAGCTATAGCCGCATTTTTGGGGTTGGGGCTATGGCCGCGTTACCTCCGTATTTAATTTTTTTGGCAAACTCTTTTTTTTTTTTTTTTTTTTTTTTGTTTTCCTTAACTGTGGCTGCATTTTTAAAATGCGGCTGTAGCCTACCTAAAGTCGCGTTTTATAGACGCGGCTTTAAATTTGGTCTGAAGCCGCGTTTTAAACACACGGCTTTAGTTTTGGATGGGGCCGCATTTCTTAAACGCGGCCTCAGATTTTGCCTATAGCCGCATGTTAAAGACGCGGCTTTAGGCTTTGTTTATATACTATTGCTTCAGATATTTTCAACCCAAGCCTCTCAAGAGCCCGATCTCAATCCTCACTCTCCAAGCCTCGATCTCCGATCTCAAGCCTCACCCTCATCCTCCATCTCTCCGATCTCAACCCTCACCCTCCATCTCTGATCTCACCCTCACCCTCCATCTCTTCGATCTCAAGCCCTCACCCTTACCTTCCATCTCCGATCTCACCCTCACCCTCCATCTCCGATCTCAAGCCCTCACCCTCACCCTCACCCTCCATCTCCAATCTCAAGCCCTCACACCCCACCGTTATCGCACAGACAAAGTCCGTGTCTCGTGTCTCTCTTTTTGTGAAATCAGAAAAAGCTGAGAGAGACTTAAATCCGATTTTGCAAGGGACGATCTTCTATGGCTTTTGATTTTCATAGCATTTTTTTCCTATAATATACCCATGGCTGACCTCATCTCTCTCGCTTGCATGTGGGTCTCTCATGATGTCAATCTCTTGGGTCACAAGGATTGCTGAGGACTGACTTTGAGTTTTGGAAGACTTTGTTCTCGGTGAGTTTGAAAAAAGTTTAAAATTGGGTCTCTGATTTTGATTAAGTTTTGGAGACTTACAACATGCAACAAAAAATTTTGCAATTGAATATGAATCTATTTAATGAATAAATAAATAAATAAGTAAATCTATTATACTTAGCTATGAACAATTTATACTTGCTATTGATTATTGATCAAAAAGACAATGTTTAAAATCAAGATTAGTAAAGATGTAGTAAACTTTAAAATTTCTCTTCTTTTCCTCTCTTTATTGTTTTATTATTATTATTATTATTATTATTTATTTTTTATTTTTTTTTTATACTTAACCAGTATTTGTTTATGTAGGTATTCTCTCGTCAACTATCAATTTTTCCTGTAAGTTCTCTTTTCTTATGCAGTTGTCATCCTTCATATTTCTTGAAATGATTTTGCATGATTAACGTTTAGAGAATATTTATCTATTAGTTAGCTTGAGCAAGGACTAATGAAATCTAATATTGCTTATAGTTATATTCCAGAAATTTAGATCATAAATTATAAGCTACAAAATTTAAGTTCCTCTGTTTTTTCTCTATAAAAATCAATAAACTTTTCCCTATTGAACATTTAAAACATAGCTAATAAAATCCATAATTTTAGATTTTAAAATATTTCTTCATGTGAATAGAGCTTCAAATTTTGGTAACCAATGTGCACTGAGTTGATTGTTAATTTTTAGTTGTTCTTTCTCATTTTCATTTCGATATGCATGCATAAGCGTTTTGGTGACTTCCAATTGATTTTCCCAAAAAATTGCTTATTAATCATGACCACATACCTTAGTTGCCGTAACCTCTCCTAAATTTTTCATATTGTCGATGGATGATGTGTTTTGTATTTTTCCTTGAACTTAAAACCATTCAGAGCCATTGCTGTTGTAGTATAAGGCCTTGGTACGTTAATTAAGTAGTGCTAAACATCTTTTTAGTGGTTTTGAAATTTAAATAAGTCATTATTGATCTTGAATGTCTTTGCTAATATATTCATTGTCATTAAGTTATAAATTGTTCGTTAAAATATAAGTCCCTCCGTATTTAATGAATGACTTTGAGTGCTAGTATTATTGATTAGTTCGTGATGAACAATTTATACTTGCTATTAATGACATATTTTTTGGTTTTGGTTTTGGTGTTGTGCTTGGAAATGTTGGATTCTGCAACAATTTAGGAACAAAAGTTTTGACTCATTTTGAAAGTTTGGTTTTTGAGGTTGATGTGTTTTTGGGTTTTGCGTTTTGTGGATAGGATTTTGGTTGGTATTAATGTTGCTTTTGGGCTTTGATCTGTTTCTGGGTTTTGCTTTTTATGATGCATTTTGCTAGGGATTCAGTATTGTGCTTGGAAGATTTAACTGCTGCTCCTATCAAAGACCAAAACTTTGACTTGCAGTGAGGTTTTGGTTTTTGGGGTTGATCTGTTTTAGGGGTTTTCTTTCTGTGATTCAGGTTTGTACTGGTTCAAACAGAAATAAAGTTGAGCTACAAGGATCCTTGACTGACGGGAAACCGTTTGTCTGGTTGCTGAGTTTCTGAGAACATTGACTGTAAGAAAATGGAAACCAAGTGTTGATTTTGCTTTATTTTCTCTTGGTTGTTGAAACTAGATCAACTGAGGTTATTAGTGCATTAATGCTTGGTTGAGTGGCAGCTTGTTTAATTGGTTCTGGTCTATGAACAATGGAAAAATTGGCTAATGCAATCTGTTTAAAATGATTATTTGGTGGCAGCATGTTTTTTTTTTTTTTAATTTTTTTTTTTAAATTTTTTTGCATAAAACACCAAAAAAGCCAAGCAAACTCATGGAAAATGGGGTCCACTTTAGGTGACAGATATAGTTCAAAGTTTGACTGTCATTTTCTATTTTAACTATTATTATTTTTGTAATATTGTTGTGCGTAGTTAATTAATTTTAGCTTAAATTATCATATCATTTCATTTTTATTTATTATTATTTTATACAGTTTTAATTTACATGCATATTTCTCATATAAAATAACAGTTGCACACATATATGATCATTTTTAGACATATACCATATTATATTACATCCAACCCACTTTTAATGCTATAAAGTTTTTTTTTTTTTGGGATCAGACCCCCAAAAAGAGATTCTACATTTAACTGCATCTTATATATTTGTAATAAACATTTGTAATCTGAATGGAAAATTCTTTTCTTTTACTTCTTCATAATCTGTATATATTAAGAGGATTCAAAAAGTTAGTTATTGCTTTTTTTCCTGTCAAAAATACCCCTAAATTAATTAACTAACAACTTAAAAATGAGGTTAAAATAGTAAATTAGTAAAAGAAAGTTAGTTATTGTTTTTTTACTGTCAAAAATACCCCTACAAGATTTAGGTAATCCTTTTGTTAAATACTTATTGCATTTGTCCACTGATTTAGATAAATTCACTAACTGTTACATTCAATGTAAGATTACAAAACCGTTTCTAAATTAACATTGGTGCCTTTACATGTTGTTGGCTAGAAAGAATTGTAGTATTCAGGTTTAGCAAATTATAAGACAGCTGAAATTTTGCATGATATAGGTTTATTTTATTTATTTATATTTTTTTTTAGAAATAAATTTTAGATAAGTTAAAATCTAAGATTTTTAAGTTTTTACTTATCTAAAATTTTAAAAGGAGTAACCGAGTTAAAGAACCATGGATTCCGGGTGACTTTCTCATTTTATTTATTTTAAAAAAAGTGATAAGTGATTATCCTAACCAACTTTTATTAAGCCTTCAACGTGTAGGTGTAAGGATTTTTTTTTTAGCTAATATGTGTTTATGAACAGTTAAAACTCTTACATTTTAGATAAGTTTTATTATTATTATTATTATTATTTTAAGAAAGAAATTTTATATAAGCTAAAACTTAAGATTTTTAAGTTGTTACTTATCTAAAATTTTAAAATTTAGTTAAGGAGTAACCGAGTAAGAGAAATTTCTAAACAATTTTAAAAGTTTTATTTTATTAAAAAACTTAAAAAAATAAAAATAAAAGATAAGATAAGGATTAGAAGTTAAGACTAAGAGTACAGCTTGAATTGCCCGATTCAAATGGGAGAAGGTCTGTGTGGTGGTGGAAGTTTGTATTTGTGTAGAAGTTGAGTATTTTAAATTTTAAATAGTTAATGGATGTCTTTCCTATGTGTAAAATAAAAAACAAACTAAATTTCATGTTTATCTTAATCTATAAAAAATAAATAAAAAATTATTGTTTGCTATTTATTCATAGAATATTTAAAGTCCATCTATTACTTCTTTTTTTTTTTTTTTTTTTTTTTTTTCAAATTGTTGCAAATCCTTATAATATGTCACTTTTTGTTGTCTTTTAATTCACTAATGGGAAGCATTGATTTTAATTTTTAATCAAATTTGTATTAACTAGATATGAGTTCAGGAAATAATTTTTCATCACACCCCTAGGTTTTTTTTTTTTTTTTTTTTTTTTTTTAATTTTTTTTATTGGAAAATGTAGTAATCTCAAATTATAATAAATACTCTAAATTAACCCTTACCCAAAAAATAGAAGAGCTCAGAGTCTAGTATAAATTATTGTGTTTGGTGATTGGAAAACGATCTTCTAGAATATAGAAAAAGTAACTAGTGTTTCCGTTGTGGTCACCTAGCTACCTGGGATAGAAAAATAAAAAGTATTCTAAATTTTGTACTGCATGTAACGGAAACAGTACTAGATATCATCGCCCTAAGATGTCCCATGCAACTTTTATTACACCTGTTCAGACTAGATACATACTGCACGTCCTCTACTTCCTAGTTAGACTTATTAGGACCTATGTTGAAGAGCAGCATGTGTTTGGTTGCTTTGAATTGAACTCCATCATAGTTCTTCCAAAGCAACCAAAAGGTTTTAAAGTTTTGTTAGCTTTGGTTGGAAAAGGCCAAATCGGGAAATTAACCTTAAATTTCAAACATTATAATTAGTAGTTTATATTTTCAATCTATATTTTTTACTAGCATCTCGAGTCTAAGAGACTCGATTTAGGGTTTATAAATCGACTTTTTGGGACTCGATTTTCATGGGTTGTTCACGTCTGATGTGGCACTTTTTTCAAGTGGGATCTACCTGGAAATCGAGTCTCTAAGACTCAATTTCTAACCCAAAAATAATAATTATTAATGACCCAAAATGCAGAAAAAGCAAAAACGCGGAAAGAAAGAAAGAGAGAGAGAAGAAGAAGAAATGGAGATGCAAGCTCAACCCGACCCAGGCGTGCAAGACCAGGCCGTAGTGTGACCCAGGTCGTTGCGCAACCCAGGCCGTAGTGCGAACTAGGTCGCCGTGCGACCCAGGTTGCCACGCGACCTAGGTCGCCACGCAACCCAGGCCTCTCTAACTACAACCCTTTTTCTTTTTTTTTTTTTTTTTTTTTTTTTTTTTTTTTTTTTTTCTGATGAACACATATTCTTCTCTGATGAACACATATTTTTAGGAATTGCTGTTGTCGTTGTGGATTTCTTTTTTTCTTTTTCTTTTTAAATGTAAATCGAGTCTTAGAGACTCGATTTTCAGGTAGATGCCATGTGGAAAAAGTGCCACATCAGACGTGAACAACCCATGAAAATCGAGTCCCAAAAACTCGATTTATAGACCCTAAATCGAGTCTCTTAGACTCAAGATGCTAGTAAAAAATATAGTTTGAAAACTTAAACTACTAATTATAATGTTTGAAACTTAAGGTTAATTTCCATTTTTCTCCGTTTGAAAATTGAAAAGAAATCAAAAAAATAAAAGAGTCCAATGTGACAAAGATAAACAAAAAGTGTGGTCGCCTTAACTCTAGGGCCTCACAACCAACTGTTGAGTGGATTCCTACCATACTTCACCACTAACATTGGTCAGCTTTTGTTTAGTAACATTTTTTCTGTTGTTGTGCTACTTATTTGCTCCTACACATCACTAATTAAGTCTTACACCATTAATCAACTAATAATTCTTTATTGTTAATTTATTATTATTGTGCATTTCCTGCCCATTGTCCTTTTCCTTGTCCTTGTTTTTATATTTTATTCTAAAGATAGATATTGTTACATGCTAGTGTACATTTATCTAGCAACTTACAATAATAAAGTTTTATTTAGTTTAACTGGTAAAGATTTTTGTAGTCAAATAAATAATCTAACGTGTAAACTTTCCTAATGCTAAAAATTAATTAGTATATTAGCGTGATAATAAATATTAATTATCATAGAGTGGACACGATCGATATGTTAAAATTGTATTATATCTATAATAATTAATAATAATAGATTAAAAAAAAAAAACGCATCTTACTAGGGTCAATTATATGCCCTTTGTTTGAGATATGAGTGATCATATCTAGTTTAGAAAATCTATGATCTTTGCCATTATGGATCTTTCTCTCCCTCCACCAATTTTGCCTTTCGGTCTTCCCAAAATCACTAGAGATTCTCTCAACTGTATTGTTTTCTATTTTTTAGTTGAATTAAAATTTGTTGCTTTTTAGCTGCAAAGTAAACCCCACTCAACAAAGTCTTGGCATATTGTTATAACAATTGAATTATTATAATAAAAATATTCTTACAATGACATCCATTATTTTCAAAGTTCATCTTTTGGTTAAGAGCTTAAGATACAACATTCAGAATAGTTATCCCTGCCCACATTCTCTTTCCAGAATTTGTGCCATGTATTAAATTACTTCGAGTGTGGTCATAAGGATAAGTTGTTGTTGCAAAGGCATTCTTGCAATCCAAGATAGAAAATTTCTTATCTAATTTCTATTCAAAGATCAATATCTGGTTTAGTGGGGAAAGAATCCCAACAAGACACTAATGTCTTTCTTCATTTATGCAGGTGTCTGCCAACATGATAATATAACTGAACGAGATAAGCCAATTATCAAGCAAACCCTCTTTTCTTCATACAACACCTTGTTGGCTCCAAAGGTAAAAGCTGCAAACAGTAGTTATGTCTCATTTCTTTTACTCTTTAAAAGTTCCTTAACTACCAATTATTTTATACCAGACTTGTAGCTCTCAGCCACACATTTGAATCTTATTCAAGCACATGAAGTTTCTCATCAATTGCCTTAGCCCTGTGGGAAAAGCTCAGGAATAGTGATGCGGCTAGGACTATAAAAAGGGATGTCATAGAGAGGAACATGCATTAGGGTGAAATTAAGCTGTGTGAAGATCTAAAGAAAAAAAAAAACAGTGCTTTGTTAAGAGTGGAGATCTTGTTGCGATCTTGGCTTCACTGGGTTTCTAGAGAGGTATTATTGGATTTTTCAAATTAATTGTGAACTTCAGTTTTGGACATAAACTTACGCATTGCATTCTCTATTTAGAGGGTTTTCAATTGTGCATGATTAATTTTCTTGCTGCTATTGTGGGGTTTTTTTGAGCCAATATATGGTGCTGTATGTTGTTACTCATATGAAAATGTTGATAAGGATAGGATTGCATGATTACTGACAACTTCGTTGGCTGTTTAAGTTGTAGCTTTTTAGACCATGTCTTCCAAGTGTTAGATTATTGTGTAAATAGGTACATTAGCACAGTTAAGAGGATCAAGCACTAACTATTGCAAAATAATTATTGTATTGTGCTTACTTAAAGGGACATTATGATTAATGTGTTGTGTTTACTTAGATACACTACTTTGGTTAATCTCTCTTTGTGAAAGCTGGTAAATAAATTCGCAATTTAAAACAACACATGCCTCATACAAAGAAAATAGTAGAGCTCCCCACTTTAAGGAACCCACCAAAGGAATATAGAGAATTAGAAGAAAAAAAAAACTCAACATCTATCCTAATCCATTTAAATATAGGAGTTAAACAACACATGCCTCATTTTTAAAGCCAAATGCTAATTTAAATTTAAAATATACTATCAATTCATACAAAAGTAGGGTTATATTTCCACTTTATATAGAGAAAATGGTAGAACTGCTCACTACTCCTAGTAAACTATCAAAAGATGCAAAAGCAAGAGGCTTACCACGATGAAATTTCTTCGAAGGATAAAAGTTAAACAGTAAATCTGTAAAGGTCTCCTTTTAATAGACCAAATGCATATTCAAATTCAAAATAACAATTCATACATAACCTAGGACTTCAATAGGATCAATTTGAAACAAAACTCCAAGTAATAATTACTTACTTTCTCAAGAAAAAAAAAATCAAATCAAATACTTGACCAAATATTTAAAACACAATGACCAAGACCCATGCAAGACTTAGGAACTGGGAAAGAGACTTTAAAAATCAAATAAGCATAATTAGAAGAAGAGAATTCATAATCTTTTAATTTTTTAAATGCTTTCTACCGGTCCAGGAAGTTTGTAGTAAAATTACCATAACTATTTGTAAAAAAAGTCCAAATTGCTAGTTTTTTTATGCATTAGAAACTAGAGACACAGAGCTATTCAATGATTTTTTGCTCAGAGGCTAATTATTTTAGAATTAACCCATATTTGATATTGACTCTACCCAAAAATTTGGTTGAAATTCTGTAAGGATTTCACCAGATTAATGTTTGAATTTTGCAATGTTATTTCATTTTTCAAGGGACACTTTGGTATCTCTCTTTCCTAAGCAAAGACCAGTTTTTGAGTTGGGAATGCAGTCTCATTTCATAAGGGACCATCTGTTACTTGAATTCCACAATTAGTTGGACAAAGAATTCTACGTTACCTACATCAATTAGTTGGGATCATGATAAGTTGAATTTACTTGAATTCCACAATTAATGTAAGACTTTGGTTCACTATTTCTAGGAATCATGACATTTGTGGCTCTATACTATAAGCAGGAGTACAACTTACCAGTACGGGATAAGAATAATAATCAATGACTCTTTAAAGTGGTCCAAGACCGACCACAATTGAAAATTTGAACTTGAGTCATGTTGTTGGCTCAAAAGATGGGAAATATATTTAAAATCAGAGCATATTGATTATAAAGAGTAGTTGTTGGTATCAGCAGAAAATCCAATTTCATATCCAAGACAGGGATCATAAATATATAATAGCATGCAACAGTTGTCCAATGTGTAAATCTGTCTGTTTCCTTAAGAAGTTGCTTCTTTTATGCACCGCACATGCATAGCCATATATAATTTCCACTAGCACATTCGCCCATATCCTTCCTTTCAAACAAAATAAATATTTGTGGAAGTGGTACGGGTTTTCTAAATGACAATGGCAATTGCAGGCTTGGTAGGTCAATAATTTTTTCTTTTGGTTAAATTTTCTATACTCCAAAAATATTCCTAACATGGTATGTCAAGGGTAGCTTTGGGACACAAAATTTTGAGACTAAAGAAGGATCACATAGTGTATTTATCCATGAAAAACCTTTTCTATTAAACCATTTAGATTGTTGTAAATTTATCAAATATATTATATAACTAACCCTATTGTTCAGTAGTCTCACCAAGACTTGTCTAGCTGGCATAAAGAGTACATAAGACAGTATTTAAGCAAGTCGAACTTATTCTTTAGGCAAGGCAATATACAGAAGGTTCTATTCTAATTCAATAATTAATGACTTTAACTCTCTAAAAGAGTGTAGGTTACAATTTTGAATAAAAATACTTAACTTTTATATTATTGTTTGTTTTTTAGTATAGATACCAAATATTTTTGTCAGTCTTGTCTCATGATCATTTACATTTCATAAATACACTTTTTGTAGTACATATTGAGTTATAAAATACTTAACTTGTATATTACTTTTGAGAAGAACTTAACTTGTATATTGAATTGTGTTGACTTTACAATGCTAATTTAGACTATTGTACATAGCATGGATATAATTAATATACAGAGGAAAAAAAAATATAATTATCTCATATTTTTTATTCACCCTCCCAATAGATAAATTTATGACTCTATCACTCCTCACACTTGTCAAGTGCATAGGATGTTGATCAAATGTAAACCTATTACATGCTAGCTCATAAGAGGTTCACTGAGGCTGGAGATAACATGCCAAGCCTCTTTCATCAATCTTGAACTGCTAGAGCTTACTAAAGATTGATGAGCTTAGCTTACGAATTTGTGGTTTTGTTATGCTTTTTCTTTGGAAAAGTCATGTGCAGATGAGAGAAATAGCAAGTTTTAGGTTCTTTTGGAGTTTCAGCCAGAGCTCCTCCAAGCTTTAGTCAAAACTCTAATACAAATAGGGCTGCTTTTTGCTTTCACAATGTGTTGAAAAGTTATGGTAAAAAAAAAAAAACAAAAAAAACAAAACAGCAAGAGACTTCTTCCATGAAGTAGCAGCAAGAGACTTGTTAGTGAAAAATGGGTTATTTATATCCTTTTTTAAATTCGTTACAATCCTATAGTGTAATGGATTTTAATTTTAATCTTTTATTGCTGAATAAAAAAAATGGTCTCCGGCGTGGATTCATCAACTCCACGCCATGTCATAGTAAGGGTTATACTAAGTCTATCACCAAAGCTTTGATGAGTTATTGTTTGTTTGGTTAGCTTTTATAGTCTGGTTGGTTGGAATCGTTGGATGAGTGGAAAAGTGAGAGAATAGAAAATGGAGAGAGAATAGAAAAGTGCCAGGATAAAAAAGATTTAGTTTTTCTCATATGTGTTTGGTTGGTTGGGAGGGTAGAATAGTGGAAGGCAGAAAATCTCTTTTGTTTGGTTGAGAAAAAAAATTGTTAGGATAGAAAATAGAGTTGGTATAAATTAACCATTATTAAAAAAGAAAAGACGAGTATGCTTAGTTGCATATTTTGATCGTAGCATAATATTCGAAATAGCTGACTGCTGCGTTTATATTTTTGCAGTGCCATTATGGACATAAACTGTGGTCTACCTGTAAATCAAGGGTACAAAACCGATGCCCCACTTGTAGACAAGGCACCCCTAGAAGCATTCGGGATAGCCATAGGAAGTTAGAGACAATCATGTGTGATGCTCGCTGCATCTTTTTTGTGTCAAATGGACTTTAAACTTTTTCCTCCATTTTGTTGCTGTTTTGAACTGCATATTCCTCAAAGATTGATAATTTTCCCGTATTCGTTAAAGATATTGATTTGTGACAGGTTTGAGACAATTCTAGCTTGATATTTCTTTGAAATTTCGGCTTGTTATTTTGTTGCATGCAACAAGCTAGAATTTTGATTGTGTGACAAGTTTTTTATAGTAGCGTTTGTAAAACTTATAGTAGCGATTGTAAATGCTTTTGCCATCTGGCCTAGAAAGGAAAAAAAAAAACAAAAAAAACAAAAACTATAGCCGTGTTTTTAAAATGAGGCTATAGAAAAATTCTAAACAGGAATTCAGGGGGTTGTGGCTGCGTTTAAAATGTGGCTATAGGTGATAGATATAGCTACATTTAAAAAACGCGGCTAAAATATGTCTTTGAGGCTGTCAACAAGGGGGTATGGCCGCACTTTTTAAACCCGGCCTAAGACTAGGACCTAAAATCGCGTTTTAAACATGGCCTAAGGTGAAAGCTATAGCCACGTTTAAAACGCAGCCTAAGGTTTTGGTCTTAGGCCATGTTTTAAATGTGGCCTAAGGTTAAAGCTGTAGCCGCGTTTAAAACGTGGCCTAAGACCAGAACTTTAGGTCGCGTTTTAAACATGGCTACAACTTTCACCTTAGGCCACGTTTTAAATGGGGCTATAGGTCCTGGTCTTGGGTTGCGTTTGAAAAAGTGCGGCCATAGGCCCATCAATCCTATAGTCATAGGTTTTAGGCCACATTAAAAAACGCGACTATAGGCCAAATCGTGCTATAGCCACGTTTTTCAGACCTATAGCCGCGTTTTAAAAACGTGGCCATAGAACCTTTTTTTTGTTGTTGTGTAAAGTTACGTGATCTCACCTGCTTTACCTTAGAAAAAGAGTAAGGTTTCAAAGGGGGATGGATCATATGCAAATACATTGGCGGATGTTGGTTCCCTACCATACCAATCACAATGAGTATCCTAGTGTGAAACTGTTGTAGGCTTTGGAACCTACGTACAAAGAGAGAGCTCAGATTTGTCTTGTTTATACCTGAGACCTGGACAAATGAAGTAAGGCTAGATCGTACTCTTAGCAACATAAATTTTGATCACAAATGGGAAGTACCAAGAGTAAGTCGAGGTGGGGGGTTTGGTTCTCTTCTAGAAAGCTTCAGTCAATCTTTTGGTTGAGGATTCACACAGGTATTTTATTGATGCTTCAATTAATAAAAATACAGAAGCGGAGTGGAGGTTCGCAGGATTTTATGGGGAGCCCGATACCTCTAAGAGGCAGGATGCTTGGTAACAGTTAAGAATTTTGAACAATTGTCCCAATATTTCATGGCTATATGCTGTGGACTTCAATGAGATCACAAAGCAAGGGGAAAAAGTGGGAGGGGCCTTAAGGAGTCATGTACAATGGAACTCTTCAAAGATGTAATTGACGAATGCAGATTCATGGATTTGGGATATGTAGATGACAAATTTACTTGGAGTAAGTCATTTGAAATTGGGTATTCAATATGGGAAAGATTGGATAGGGGCTTAGCCACTAGCAGCTAGTTCCTAGAGTTCCCAGGTACAAGGGTAATACATCTATCTTGCACTTCTTCTGACCATGTACCTTTGTTGTTTAATCTTTCAGGTCTTGAAAATCGTCCCCGCAAGAAAGTGTTTAGGTTTGAAGAGACGTGGTTGTCTGACAACCGACGTGGAGAAACTGTGGAAGCATCGTGGTTAGTAGGAGGAATTTCGGGTTCAAGCAATGATGTACTGATGAAGGTGGACAAGTGTAGCAAGGAATTAACATGGTGGACTAAAAATTGTTTTGAAAATGTTCGAAAAGGTTGGAAGAGAAGCTCACTCTTAAGATAGTTGAACATGAAGCCATGAGGA
The DNA here is from genome assembly GCF_932294415.1 of Quercus robur. NCBI lineage: Eukaryota > Viridiplantae > Streptophyta > Magnoliopsida > Fagales > Fagaceae > Quercus > Quercus robur. The sequence goes on along the minus strand of NC_065534.1, from coordinate 27,763,435 downwards.
GTGGTTGTAATAATCTTGTTAGAGAACTTAAAACTGAGATAAATGTTCTCATTAATAGAGAAACAAGAATGTGGTGCTAAAGATCAAGAGTTGTGTGGTTAAAGCATGGTGACAGTAACTCCACTTATTTCCATAGTAAAGCCACTAAGTGACACAGGAGAAACTCCATCAGGGGGATTAGAGAAAGTTTGGCACAGTGGCAGGTGCAACTCGAGAAAGTGGAGAAGGTGCTGATAGAGTTTTATGTAGAACTGTACACTAGCTCCAAGCTGGGTAGTTATCTAGAGACCTCAGCTCATGTGGCATACTCGGTTACAGTAGAGATGAATGAAAGTTTGGTGGGAGAGTTCATGGAATGGGAAGCCAGTGTAGCTTTAAAACAAATGGCACCACTAAAGGCCCCTATTCCAGGTGGAATGCCTCCACTATTTTTTCAACACTTTTGGCAGGTGATTGACCATGATATTACCCAATCAATCTTGACTTGGCTGAATGCAGGTATCTTGCCTCACCCGGTGAATCATACTTTCATTACTCTTATTCCCAAAACTAAGAATCCTGAATTAGTCTCTGAGTATAGACCTATTAGCCTATGTAATGTACTATGCAAGATTTTATCTAAGGTATTAGCTAATAGGCTAAAAAAATTCCTTCCCCACCTTATCATTGAGCACCAATTGACATTTGCAAAAAATCACCTTATCACAGCCAACATTCTTGTTGCTTTTGAAACCTTACACTATATGAAGAAACATGTTTCGGGGAAGAATGAGTTTATGACTATTAAGTTAGATACAAGCATGACATATGATAGGGTGGAATGGATTTTTCTTGAAAATCTTATGAGACAAATGGGGTTCTATAAAAGATGGATTGATTTGATTATGTTATGTGTGAAAACTGTTTCATACTCAATACTTGTTAATGGAGAGCCAAAGGGTTTGATTTATCCTACAAGAGGTATAAGGCAAGGGGGCCTACTCTCCCATTTCCTTTTCCTTCTCTACACTGAAGGACTACATATCTTAATAAAAAGAGCAGCAAATAATGGTGATATTAGAGGTTTTTCCCCGTGCAAATGGGGGCCAAAGTTAACCCACTTGTTTTTTGTAGATGATAGTTTGCTCTTTTGTAGAGCAAAAACAAAGGAGTGTCGCAATGTATTAGAACTTCTAGCTCAGTATGAAGCATGCTCAGGGCAAAAAATAAATAAAGATAAAACTGCATTCTTTTTCAGTAAATCAACTCAGGAGGGGAATAGACAAACTATTAAGAGAATGCTGGGGGTGCAAGAAATCCAACATTATGAGAAGTACCTAGGGCTTCCCTCTTTGGTGGGGCGGGGGAAAAAAGTGAGCTTTAGCTACATAAATGAGAGAATTTGGAAGAAACCACAAGGTTGGGAGGGGAAGCTGCTATCTTAGGCTGGAAGAGAAGTACTAAATAAGGCGGTTATTCAAGCAATCACAACTTTTGCTATGGGATGCTTCAAATTGCTCGTGGGTCTTTGTAATGAGATAAAAGCTCTAATTAGAAAATTCTTTTGGGGGCAGAGGGGTGACAAAAGAAAAATACATTGGGTTCCATGGGATGAGTTAACAAAACTTAAAGCAATTGGTGGAATGGGTATTAGGGATCTTGCTCTTTTTAATGAATCTTTGCTGGCAAAGCAGTCTTGGAGATTATTGCATGACACAGATTCTCTTTTCTATCGAGTGTTCAAGGCTTGTTTTTTTCCACAATGCTCAATCATGGAAGCAAAAGAGTTGGTCTTAGGATCATATGCTTGGAAGAGTATTCTGTGCAGAAGGGATGTGATTCAACGAGGTTCTTGTTGGAGGGTAGGTGATAGGAGGTCAATAAATATTTGGCAACATCATTGGTTACCAATAAAACACCCAACCAAAATAACCTCCCTAATGGTTGAGACAATGGATGAAGCCACAGTTGATTGCTTGATAATGCTGAGAAGAGATGCTGGATAGATGAGATAGTTGATGGATTGTTTGTAGAGGAGGAGGCAAGGCTAATTAAAAAAAATTCCATTAGCAAGGGTGACTACTCAGGACTCCCTTTATTGGCCCCTTTCACAAGATGGCCGATACTCTTGCAAAACTAGGTATAGATTTGAAAGAGGAAGCTGATCTAAATTTCCATGAAGACCACGGTGAGCATGACAAGAAACTGTGGAAATGCATTTGTGCACTAAATTCTCCAAACAAGACTAAACACTTCATCTGGAGAGCTTGTAGAAATGGATTGCCAACCAAAGAGAACTTGGTTTGTCGAACAATAATCAATGACCCCATATGTGATTGCTACACAGTAACTTCAGAGACAGTTTTACATTCACTATGGTCATGCTTTAATCTGGATATTGTGTGGGAGAATTTAGAATTTAGGGACTTGAGATAGAGTTCACATTTCCTAGACTTCAAGGATCTCATGGCATGGCTGATTACAAATGATCAATCTCTAGATTTTTTAATGATGATAGCATGGTCAATCTGGACACAGAGGAACCAGATTAGATTAAACCAACCCAACAGCAACACTGATCAAATTTACTAGATAGCTAAGTGCAGATTTGAGGAGCATAATGCCATTAGACCTTGACCACGCCCATGACAACAATAACCTCGTATTGCCTGCAAGGGTGGAGGTACATGGGATGGTCCCCTGCCCCCCCTCCTAAATTTTTTTAGAAACCCTCTAATAGTTGGTAAATTTAGATTTCACCCTATCTATATATATCTAAAAGCTGAAGCATAGCATTTATTTTTGCTACGCTTTAATTGAGCCACATCATTGCCATGTCACGAATTTTTTTTTTCCTTTTTTTGGGTTTCCACTTCACACATTCTCTTTAATCAATCCCATTTTCTCTCTCTCAACTCATCATTTTCCCATCAAACAAACGGCTAAAGTTTATACTATTAATGACTTTCCCATTGAATCCAAATTGCTTTTGAAAGTTCAAAAACGTGTACAAAAACACTTTTGAACGTTTAGACCCCCAAAAACCAATTTAATCAACACATGCAATATGTTAAACAACTAGTGTGCGGAAACTTAACATATGCTATAACATGGAATTGATTAAACAACTATCTAAGCCACAACAAAATAAACCACAGCAAATAATGTAAAGGCAGAGATAGAGAGGAAGGAAGATGCAAACACAGCGATAACACCAGATATGTTATCGAAGAGGAAACCGAAGACCTCGGCGAAAAACCTCTCCGCCGCCCTCCAAGCGGTAATCAATCCACTAGAAAATACAGTTGGGATACAAGGACAGCAATAGACCCTCCAAGCCTAATCTACCCAATGCACCTAAGCCCTCCAAGCTTCTTGCTCCAACGAGATTGCGCCGAACCTTTTTCTTTTCTAGCTTTCCGGATTCCGCTACTACACCGTAGCATCAACTAATGAATATTGGCTCCTTCCTAACTGCTTCCCAGAACTCCAAACGTCTGTCTCACAGAGATGATAATGGTGAGAACCAGGTTTGGTATAAAGGCCTCTCAAGGATTTGACAATGGAGAGGAAGAGAGTGAGGGAATTTGATGAGACTCTAAGGTAGAGATTGTGGGTGAAACAATCTGGTTTTTCTTTAGGGTTTTTCTCTCAAAATTCTCTCTGGAAGCTCTCTTTCAATCGTGGGTTAAAAGGGTATTTATACTGAAGTGGAGTGGAATGCGAAACGTCAGGTTTTTCCAAAATAGGGGTGGCTCGCGGCTTGACCTCGCGGCTTAACTAAGTCGCGAGTTCCAGTCGCAAGTTAACCGTATGGCCAGTTGTCCTGTTTTGTCCTGTAGTGCTCCAGCTAGCATGACTGTTCATCTTCCAGCATGCTTGGCACGTGTGCATCTTCTGGCGGGTTGAAGCCGCGAGTCCAGCCGCGAGTCCCAGCCGCGACACTCTGTTTTCTTGCACACTCTTGAGCAATCTTCACACTATCTCACTCACTACCCTTACAACAATCCCACCTAAATACAGGGTTACTAAATGCTGAATTACAAGCAAATTTGGCACGGAATAAAGCCAATTAGATGGTTGAATAATTTCAACCTTACAGCTTTCAATTCAGCAATCAATCATTCTCTCTCTCTCTCTCTCTGACTTATCATCTCCTTATCAAAAAAACGACTATTCTCCCCATCAAAACATTCAATTACCTTCCCTTGGATTTAAAACCCACCGATTTAGTTTTTTATATATAGATTTTGAAAGTATATTTGAGGTCACCAAATTACAACTAGAATTAGAAAGTCTATTTGAGGTTAGTTTTTCTTTTTCTTTTTTCCCTTGAACTTCTTTGCTTTGCTGCTGTAATTTTTATGGTTTGTAGTTTGTATTGCTTTTTCTTTTTCCTTTTTTTTTTTTTTTTTTTTTTTTTTTTTGGTTTCCACTTCACACATTCTCTTTAATCAATCCCATTTTATTTCTCTCAACTCATCATCTTCCCATCAAGCAAATGGCTAAAGTTTTATACTATTAATGAGTTTCCCATTGAATCCAAATTGCTTTCAATTCAGCAATCAATCCTTCTCTCTCTCTCTCTCTTATCATCCTTATAAAAAAAACGGCTTTTCTCCCCATCAAAACATTCAATTGCCTTCCCTTGGATTTAAAACCCACTATTTAGTTTTTCATATATAGATTTTGAAAGTCTATTTGAGGTCATCAAATTACAACTAGAATTGGAAAGTCTATTTGAGGTCATTTTTTTTTTTCCCTTGAACTTCTTTGCTTTTTTGTTGCAATTTTTATGGTTTGTAGTTTTATTGCTTTCTTTTCACCACATAAGTCACCAAATTACAACTAGAATTGGAAGGTCTATTTGAGGTAAGTTTTTCTTTTTCTTCCCTTCAACTTCTTTGCTTTTTAGTTGCAATTTTTATGGTTTGTAGTTTGTATTGGATTTTCTATTCCGGGGTTGTAAATACCATATTTCTTTTTTCCTTTTTTCAATTTTCAATTGATAGTCTATTTCTTTGTATTCATGTTCACAATTTTTCTTTACATAATCGCGTTTTACCCATTAATTTTTTTTGTATCTAAAGAATTGGAATGCATTTTTTGTTTTTGTTTTAGTACATGACCATTTTCCTCCCATTTGTTTATTTTATTTTCTGAATGGCTTTGTAATTTTTTTAAATTAAATACTACATAAATTCTTGCTAATTTTCTTTTAATCTCATCTAAATTTATGCTAATTTTTAACTTCTTAGAATAACTTGGAAGAGGAAACAAAATATTATGATTCATAGGTATGGACCATATGATCCTCTTTTTCTTTGTATTTGGGATTATAACTTAGCTTTATATGGTTATTTTCATTATTTTTTTGAAAAATTACGATGTAAAGGTTTGTACTAGATTTTATTTTCCAGGGTTGTAAATACCATGTTTCTTTTTTTTTTTTTTTTTTGAATTTTCAATTGATAGTCTATTTCTTTGTATTCATGTTTACAATTTTTCTTTACATAATTGTGTTTTACCCATTAAAATGGATTGGAATGCGTTTTATTGATTTGGTACATGATCATTTGCCTCCCATTTGTTTATTTTATTTTCCAAATGGCTTCGTAATTCTTAAATTAAATACTACATACATTCTTGCTAATGTTCTTTTAATCTCATCTAAATCTATGCTAATTTCTAACTTTTTAGTTCTTAGGATAACTTGGAAGAGGGAACAAAATATTATGATCGATAGGTATGGACCGTATGGTGTTCCTCTTTTTCTTTGTATTTGGGATTGTAACTTAGCTTTATATAGTTATTTTCATATATTTTTTGACAAAATTATGATGTAAATTACATTATCATAAGTCAGACATACAAAAGTTTTTTTTTTAATTATAATTTTATATAAATAAGATCTAATCTCTAATTCTTACCATTTATCTTTAAAAAAAAAAAAAAAAACTTACAATTTAAAATTTTTAAGGAAATAACTTTTGGACGCTTACAATGTTTAACTATTGCATCCATTTTATGACTGTGGACATGCATACAGTATTGAAACTATTGATTTATGTTTTCCGTGGTAATACTAATGTTCATTACTTTGGAATTAAAAAATTCTCTCAATTGAAGCATATACCTCAGTGTGATCTCATTCTTAAGAAATCTTGCAACTTAATTCAATCATGCTAATCAATATATATAAACAAATAGAATGATTTTGTACAGTCCAACACGAATTAAATCATATTATACCTTAGTTAGCTTAATTAAACTTATCTAATTCTCGAGAGGAAAAAAAAAAAAAAAACCTAAACTTATTTCTTATATCTTATTCTGAGTTCAATTTGGCTATGACATGTTGCACTTCAATCTATCATACTCCTTAATTATACATAAATATGATAGAAATAATATTTAGATAAATACAATAGGAAATCAACTGGGAATTTCTTTTGTACTTAAAAAAAAAAAATTCTTAAATGCATACTATACAAATTCCATTATTATAATAATTCTTAAATAGTATTGTAAGGCCTCAATTTGGGTCCCTAGCCCAAATGGTGGATGAACTTAGGCCTAAAAAGCTCAATACAATGAATTTGTAGAGAGTGGGTTGGAAAACTAGGCTTTAATGAGTTGGACAACAAGTAAAATGGATTCAAATGACAAGAAAAGAAAGATAGACTAATTTGAACTAAAGAAAATCGTCCTCGGCAAAGTCCGGGGAGATCAGCTCATATATATATATATATATATATATATCTCAAGTTTGATTACAAATTTAGTTTTTGATTGCTACAATGTTTTTCTCTTAATTTCTCTATTTCCTTCTCTCATTGCCTCCTTCTTCTTTTATACTATCTTCCCCTTTCATCTCTACCCTCCACGTGCAGGTTAGATGGTTGGTGTTGATATTTGTCCTATCAGCACCTTCCTGAAATCTTTGTGTAGTAGCTATAAGGCTGAAAACCACTGTTCATGTATCACTTCCACATTAATGAGGTCAGAGGGTTAGTTACAGAGCATTCAATGCGATGGTAGCAGCTTTCTCCTTAGATATTTTAGGACTCCCCCCTGTCCTATGTTTCTGTAATGCTTATTCGTATCAACAGAATTTCCTGGAATGTTCCCCTAGACGGCAGACCTCCTTTTCAGACCTCGGCTTTGGTTAGCCGAGGAGGCATTTATCCTTGGGCCACCCTCATAGGCTCTTATGACCAAAACTAACTTCTTCATTTACCAACACGGACTCTCTCGATAATGTTTACTCCTTCTTGGATGACTTCACGCCCTCGGATTGGGCCCCAGACCCAATATATACATAGATAATGAGCTCCTGTGCCCAATACCCCTACAAGTATGTACTTAAATATTCACTATTAACTCTTTTAGCTACGTAGTCAATTTTTTCCCCCTAAAGTGGGTATAATTTTCCTCTTAAATTATTCCTAAGAGGCATATATATATATATTTTTTTTTTTTATTATTATTTTTTTTTTAAGGGAGGGGGGTGGAAGTAACCTAAAAGGCAAGAGTTAAAACAATTAATTTCTATGTACAATTTCCCTTAGGGTATAATTGGGGGAAAAAGTCATTCCCTACCTATATATTTCTTCTATCTAATTGAAAAAAAAAACCATAAAATTCTCATTTATGAAGGAAAGTCTCAAATTTTTCATAAACTTATATGGTAGCCCAAAAGTCCTTCATTCAGACTTATTATTATTTTACCACATTGGATTTGATGATGATGATATATATATATATATATATATAATCACATTATATATATATATATATAATCACATTAACTATGCAATTTACCATTTATAAATACATTTTTCAATTACCAAAACATAGAAAGTCTCTTCCACTTCCCTAACCTTCCCCTCTCTCAACACTTATGTATTGTGTATACCTTTTCCCCTTCCCATACATAATTTTTATATTTATATATGTTCTCTTTTAATCTCTCTTAAAACCAATAAGCATAGTATTTGTGATGGAATTTTTTTAAATTTCACTACATGTTTGTTTTTGATATCTACTATCAAAGGTACCTCTCTCTCTCTCTCTCTCTCATTTCGATTTCTCTATAATCTTGATCTTCTATTTGTTAAAATTTAGAAATTGTGTTTGACTCCATCTTGCTAAGTTCTTTTTCATGATCATTGGTTTATATATTGTGAGTTGGCTTAAAGTTGAGGACTTGGGAGAAATCAAACAAGATATAATTGCTACATGAAAATTATAGAAATCAACAGTATTAATATATACAAAAACAAATATGGATATTTATAAACAATTATATTGTAAATATGTTTGCTTTCCCCTACCCCTTCTATGTTATTTATTGATTGACTAAGGTCAACTACACATTTAGCTTCCTTAGTTTTTCACATTTTTTAAATTGTATGGAAATGAAAAATAGAAATCAGTATATGTTTTGGGGAGAAATTTTTTTTGTAATAGTTGATTTTCATATATGAGTTTAGTGATTATGAAAATATAATTTGTTATAACTTTGTTTAATAGTTCTTATGTGATAAAATGGAAACAAAGTTTGAATAAATTGTTCATTAACTTCTCAAAAAATGCAAAATAATGTTAGCTTTCATATGAAATCTTCAAGATTCATTTTTATGTTCTAATAAAAATTATACATTTTCCATTTTTTAATTGTGTTCTATTTTGATGCATTTCTCACTATATTATAATGTATTACAAATATTGTCATAAATAATAATTGAGAGTAAAATGCAACATGTTTTCTTGCCAAAAAAAATATATTTATACAAAAAATCAAGATATAGACTTCTTTACTTGCATAAAATATATTATATATATTACAATGTAATCACATTATTGTGTGATGAGTTTGAGACTATTACTTATAATTCTCAACTACTATTCTCATTCTTTGCTTGGCAAAAAAGAATATGACATCAAATTTTCTCGCACATTGCGAGGGTCTGCGATTAGTTTTTTTAATAGTCGGCCCTTACAAGAATAAAGCTTCCCCCCCCCCCCCCCCCTTCAACACATCAACCAAATTTGGATCCCCAAAATCCTAATTTTTCACCATTTGTTTTTTTCCACTCCTTCTCTCAACACCTTAGCCATTTCTCATATACTTTTATTAACTTCTTCTAATTTTTAGTTTTAGTTCCATTTAGAAGATTCATTCATTTTTTTTTTTCCTAAAAGGATAAAACTTACATACGGTATATTAAATTCCCTAATTAAACACAACTATATTTTTGTTCTCCCCTCTCCCCGCGTGTGTGTGTTAAAAATACTTAGTATTCTCAAAAGAAAAAACAATGGGTTAATCTCACATTGGAAAATGAGTGTGAGTTAAAGAGGTTTAAAGCCTGTGCTGTGTATCCAAGAGTTAGGCCATTTTAGATATACATCACTATAAGTTTCTTTAAAAAACCTTCTCCCCTCTCCCCATGTGTGTGTTAAAAATACTTAGTATTCTTAAATATATATATATATATATAGGATTTTACTATTGTGTGCCTTTTCATTTTTGGAAAAAGTTTCTCGAGAATTGAAAAAGTAATGACAGTTTTTTCAATTTCTGAGAAAATGTTTCCAAAAATAGAAAGCTTAATGTGTGCCTTAAGGGCACACATTAACTGGACTCATATATATATATATATTAAACACAATTGTTCTTGAAAATGAAAATAATGTTTGTGTTTTATTGGTCATGGTAAATAAGTGGTTGAGTTTCATTAGGAAACATAATGTACTACACTTAAAAATGTACTGTATTTAAGTTTTTCCCTTTTCCCAAAACTATACAATATGCCCTTCTATTTTTGAGAGATAGTTTCAACTTATGACATTCGCTTTTGATTATTACTCTTTATCATCAGACCAAATAACCAATTGGTTTTTGTTGTTGTTGTTTTGTGTGTGTGTGTGTGTGTGTGTGTGTTTTATTGGTCATGGTAAATAAGTGGTTGAGTTTCATTAGGAAACATAATGTACTACACTTAAAAATGTACTGTATTTAAGTTTTTCCCTTTTCCCAAAACTCTACAAGCCCTTCCATTTTTGAGAGATAGTTTCAACTTATGACATTCGCTCTTGATTATTACTCTTTATCATCAGACTAAATAACCAATTGGTTTTTGTTGTTGTTGTTGTTGGTTTTTTTTTTTGTGTGTGTGTGTGTGTGTGTGTGTGTGTGTGTGTGTGTGTGTGTGTGTGTGGGCGAGGATCAAATCCCAGATTTTTTCACTTGGTCGTTTAGCTTGTTCGTATTTTAAGTATTTATAAGAATTACACTAATAAAAAAAAAATGCACGAAGACATGTATGTATGTTGTAGTTTGAATTTTTCTTGAATTATAAATTAATACGATAGTTCTACCTCGGCTTCCCTAAACATAGATTCCTGATTTCGGCCTTAATTGCATGGATTCCACCTCCGCAAGACTTGTTCAAGGTAAACTATGATGGGGCCAACCACCGCACACCCTTGGTGCTATGGTTACTTTATAAGTATAAGTGCTTGTAGGGTGTGGGGGGCAATGGCTAGAGTTCAAGTCTCCAGAAGGAAGCTTCACACACATATACACTTAGATTAGGTTAAAGTAGAAATTCTATTTTGTGTAAAAAAAAAAAAAAAAAAAAAAAAAAAAAAAAAAAAACAATGATGGAGCCATATTTGCTGAAGGCAACAAATCTGGTATAGGTGTTGTTATTCGTGACAACAAAAACAATGGGGTAGTAATCGCTTCTCTAATTCAATAGCTACCGTTAGCATATCAAGTTGTGGAGATTGAGGCACTTGCAGCAACTCGAACTCTTGAATATGCCCTGGAGATTGGTGTCAACCATGCTATTGTTAAAGGGGATTCAGAGGTAGTGGTAAAGGCGCTAGCTACGGAAGAATTCAGTTTGACTTTTCATGGTTTGTTACTTAAAGACTCAGTTTATTTTTCTAGTCAGAATTTTAAATTACTTTACTATCATACGAAGAGAGGGGGTAACAAAGTTGCTCACAAATTGACGAGATTAGCTGCCAATACTGTTAACTATGCAATATGAATGAAAGATGTTCCGCAATGCATCTACCCTCTAATTTAGGCTGATATACTTGTTATGTATTAATAAAGTTTCGATGTCTTTTCTCTCCCAAAAAAAAAAAAAAAAAAATTTCTAGTATGATCTGGCTTCTAAAATTACATCTTTCACTTTATTATCCCAACACGTGGTGAACGGCTATCCGAATTAGATGCCCACACGTAAAAAAATTAAAATGTGGTTGATAAGTGATAACGTCCCTCTATAAGACGTGTCGCGCGTTGGCTGGTCTCAACATCACGAACCGGATCCGCATAGACCCAAACCGGCTTTGGCTACCATTCTCAAATCTCAAATCTCAGATAACCACGGAACTGGACGCGACACGTTAAATTTAACTGGAATTAAATCTACTTTGGCGTCCGCTTCTCCAGAACCTTCCACTGGGTCCCTCCCTATATATAAACCAACTTTCCTCGCTTTCGCCCCTTAACTTTAATCCAAACACAAATTCCAATTACCTGTGAGATCAAATTACAATCTCTGCGATTTCTCTCAGACTCTGTTCCATCAGATCCTATGGTAAGCTCCTCCACATTTCTTTGCAGATTTGATTTTCAGAACCTTTGTGTTGCTTTCACTTCTGATTTTTTTTTTTTTTTTTGAAATTCTCGATATTTAGGTTTTTCTTCTTTCAGTTTGTATTTTTTGATTTAGGAGTTTTATTTTGTGCCAGATTAATTAAGAGAACAATTCGTTGATTTTTTTTTTTGTGTGTTTAATTTATAGAAGTGTGTGTGTCCGATAATATTGATTAATAGAGCGATTGTTGAATTTTTGATATTAGATAACGATAAATCATTTTCTTGATTGTTGATTTAGCTCATGTTCTTGATATAAGATTGTTTATGTTTGTTTATTTAGAAATTTGTGTTAAGAGATTTAGGCTCGAATATTAGAAGAGCCATGTTCAAACATAATAATGTGTTAATGAGAAAGCTTGTGAGTATGAGGCTCGGTTTAATTATATTTAATTTTATATGTTTATATGTATACGCGTATAAAAATATACTTATATAGATTTGATATTGGATTGTGTAAGTTTGTAATCAAATCTTTAAAATATCGGATTATTATTTGTAATTTCTTGATAATATAAATGGTTCACCTTTATATAATTTTTAACACTATAAGGTTGGTGAATCTAATTTTTATGTGTTCATAAAAAAATCATTCTATCTAATTAGCTAAAATAATATAATTCTAACTATAATTAGTTTTATTTTTTAGTAGAGATTTGTGAGAGGTAAAAATATTTAGTCAAAAAGAATAAGTTAACTTTAACCAAGTAGCTCAACTTTGTTCAGAATAAAATTAATTGAAAAGTTTGGAACTTTTAATACTTGGCTCGTTTACAGCCCTAAATTGATGTCATGGAAAATAGAATTCTTTGAGAAAAAAGTTTAATGAGTACTCTCTTCTGTAAAATATTTTTTCTTTTTTAGAAAGAGAATGGAATTGATACTCTTCCATTTCAGATTACTCTCTTTTTGAAAGAAAAAAAAAAGGGGAGAGAAGAGTCTCTCTTTTGCTCAAGAAGATAATGCACCGTAGAAGTTTATGATTTTTAAGTAATTGTTCTCTTTAAGTCATTGACAATTTGTCATGAAATTTTGAATTCATACGGCTTTGTTTATTTTAAGCTTTTCTATCCCGGATTGACCGCTGCCTTTTGAGTGGCAGATGGATCAATCGGATATCTGGACAGTGGACACCCAAAATGGTTTGTTAAAAACCACCGGCTACCATCATCCACCACCATAGAACTGCTCTACCGATAAACCAACACAAATCCACTACAGGACCAAATAACTGTACATCACCACAACACCATCCCAAACACAACCCACATGTCCATTCTTGACAGAGTAGGAGGATAAAAGGAGGCGATAGGATCTTTAATAGTGTAGGGCTTTGGGAATGAAAAATGAGAGTCAGCCTAAGGGGGAAGGGAATTCTGGGTAAAATGAAAAATGTGAGATAGAGAGAGGATAATTATGGATAATTCATTGGGAATGTGTCAACATCAGGTGGAATGACGGGAAAAGATATCACTGTAAATATTAGGGGAAAATACTTTTTTTTTTTTTGAAACAAACCTTTATAGGAATTATCTGGACTTATTTTTGCTGAATTTGATATTTAGGAGGGTTATGTTCATTTGTTTTGGATGCATGTGTTTTTAATTTCTATTCTTTTCTTTGGTAGTATTTTTTGTTCATATTGTCCTCTTAGAACTAATCTTCGTTTTCTATTTGATGGTTTCACAGATGTCGTACTCCAGAAGGTCAAGGTATGTTTTGTTCTAACATGTGATTGTGGTTTTATTGATATGGTTGTGTTACTGTCTCGGTTTCTAATTGCTGTGTATTTTACTTGTAACAAAATTTCTAGGTATTCTCGCTCTCCTTCACCATACAGGCGATACAGGTCTGTCTCAAGGTCACTGTCAAGGTCAAGGTCAACGAGCCGGTCAAGGTAGTGCCATAAGCACCCGTTATCTTTGCTTGTGGATCCCATTGTGTTGCTCTTTTATTTTATTTTTTTGGTTATTGTTTCATATGATCTTGATCTAGCTGATGGGACTCCTATTTTATTTTTTGGGCTAGGTATGGCAGGAGTCCTTCAAGGGATGTGGAAAATCCTGGCAACAATCTGTATGTGACAGGATTGTCACCTCGGGTCACAAAGAGAGAACTTGAAAAGCACTTTGCAATTGAGGGAACGGTATGATCGAAGCTAAATCTATTAAGAAATTGTTATGTTTTTGTACCCGGTCCTATTTTGTTGGGTATAGAATGTTGTGAATAATATGTGGGATCTCACTTCTATGAGTGGCTATTTTAGGTTGTGGATGTTCATCTTGTAGTTGATCCCTGGACCAGAGAATCCCGTGGCTTTGGGTTTGTTACAATGGCCACCTTAGAGGAGGCTGATCGCTGCATTAAGCATTTGAACAATTCTGTTATTGAAGGCCGTGTGATTACGGTCGAGAAGGTAATAGTTCTTTACATTTACTTTTGACTGTTGACCACTTGTTGCTTCACTAATTCTTGGTCAAAGTACTCCATTCAACATTGTATGAGATTATTCAATATTAGATGGTTTCTACTGGTTCTTTGAGTTTGAAAGTTGTTTGCTTCTTTCCACTTGAAGTTTTTGTGGCAGCAGGTTAGCTGTGTGTAGCAGCTCTTCACCAAACTCAAACTACAACTAAACAAACAAATCAAACACTTCAACAAGTATCAGACATGGGGTTGTATGCCCTGCATTTCTCTCTTTTCTAGCAATTAAATCTTGCTGTGTTTCAATTTCTTTACTATTTTCTTATATCATCTCTTTCTGTCCACCACATTTTTTTTTTAGATACTATCTTGCTGTGTGCCTATATCTTGATTTGTCTTGTAATTCGCTGATCTAATGCTTTGATTTTTCATTTGTTGCAGGCTAGGAGGCGGAGAGGACGCACTCCTACTCCGGGGAGGTATCTTGGACTCAGAACAATCCGAGGTAAGAATCTTCTTACTCTGAATAAGTTTCTTAATGGATCTTTTTTGTCTTGTTTTGTGGTCTATCTTGGTCTTATTTTCTCCTGTGACTTGTCTTGGCATAGTGCGCCGTCGAACACCTAGCTACTCTCCTCGGCGATCTCCCAGTTACTCTCCTTACCGAAGGGGTCGAAGTCGCTCTCCACGTTACTCGTCTGAACGTAGTAGGAGCAGATCATACTCTCCTTATTATGTCAGGCAGAGGTCGTGCTCTCCTTACTACAGCCGGCGGTCATACTCTCCTGACTACAGCAGGCGGTCATACTCAAGGTGCAGAACCAGATCTCCTTACTACAGCCGACGCAGGTCCTACTCTCGGTCTGCCTCTCCTTACAGTCTGTCACCTGTTAGTCAGCGTGATCAGTCTTACTCTCCTTACGATTCAAGGTACTGCTACCGTGATCAGTCTTACTCTCCTTATGATTCAAGGTACCACTACCGTTCTGTCTCTCGAAGCATGTCACCTAGGCCAAGAAGGTCAAGGCGGAGCTACTCACACAGTGTCTCACCCAGGCCTAGGAGGAGCTCTAGGAGGAGCTACTCACGCAGTGTTTCCCCAAAAGGAAGGACTTCCAGGAGTTATTTTAGAAGCGTTTCACCGAAACCAAGGAGCACAAAGAGTCGATCGCATGGTGGTTCGTCCAGGCATGGATATTCTAGAAGCTACTCTAGGAGTCCAAGTGGGAGTGTGAGTCCGAGTTCTAGATCGATTTCAAGGTCAAGGTCTGCGTCTGCTAGTTCTAGGTCTCCTTCCAGGTGAAGAGTGAAATGTCTTGCATATCTAGCATGCTAGGAGTGACCCAGTGAAATGTTGGCGTGGACAAACTAAGTTACTGTATATTGGGTAGTTTATGGTTTGTCTGTTGACTTATGAGTTAATAGTACTCTTTTTCTAAAAATAATCAGCAGCTTTTAGTTTTGCGAATGATCTTTGTCCAAATGGATGTGAAGTCCAGTGATACAAAACTTAATGCGACACCTTTGTCCAAGGGAAATTCTATAGCTCAGGTGATATAGATTAAATCTCACGATTCCCTTGTCCACTGATACAATTAATAATGTGCAGAGTCCCTCATATGGTGCTTGGGTGTATTATAGGTGCATTTTTAGTTCCAATGACTACACAGGCATGCGATTTCCAGGTAGGGTTCGGGCTTTTGGCGGCTCATGCTTAACTCTTGAGCTTTGCTTGATTAGGCTGGTGAGGGGGCTGTCTAAGCATCCTAGTCTGAGCGGTTCGCCATTATTTTTACTGTTAAGCAAAATTATTATAAGAAAAAAACCTGTGTGTCATGAAATAATGTGCAATTCCTGTGGTAATTATCTGTTTATGGAACTCAGCCTATTATAAGTTTGGCTTTACCTAACCATGGTAACGCATTGCTTGAATCTATATCAATTAGGCTTTGGCAAGTCCTTCAGCTAGCATTAGCATCAGAAAATGTTACTCTATCCTATTTTGCTATTTCAAACAGTTACTTTATCAATTATATTATTCTATTTTATAACACACTTAACATCTCGAAATTCTATTTTACCATACTGCACATTAAAATAATATATGTAAATAATAAAATATACTTTTTCTTTTTTTGTTTTTTTCCAATTTTTCTCCTCCACCTTCCCTCAACCTCTACACCGCGCCTCCACTGCCCAGTCACCACCCCCGCGCCTCTACCATGTCCACCACACTACAACTATCCATTGCCCACCAAAATCCCACCGGAACAAAAACTCATAATAATTAAAAAAAAAAAAAACCCATCGGAAAGGCAGAACCTAGAAGAACCAGCCAACCATACAGTGACCCATGGCGATCTCCACCAAATCCATCACCGTGACCCACGTTGATCTTGCCATGACCTTGCCGAACCCAAACATTGGCGATCTCCGACGACCAACAACCCACTTCAGCCACAACTCAACCACGACCTAAACACCGGACCCAACCATGACCAACAACCCAAACACCGAACCCAACCATGACCCATAACCCACTTCAGCCATACCCATCTCTTCCTTTAAGCACTGGTCATAGCAAAAAAAAAAAAAAACCACAACCACCACAGTGACCCATGCCAAAGACCAAAACCACCACAGTGACCCACGCTGTCACCCATGCCAAAAGAAAAAAAAAAAAAAAAGCAACCACAAAACCCACTAGATTGTAACCTACCAGAAAAAATGAGCCACTGTGATGTGTGATGTTGATGTTGGGAGGGGGATGGTGTTTGGGTCTGAAGAGAGGAGAGAGCAAATAAGAAAGAGAGAAGGAAGAGAGAGAAGAGAACAGAGAAAATGAGAGAGAGGAGAGAGAAAGTTCGCATCAGGTGAGAATTAAAAAAAAAAAAAAATATATATATATATATATATTTTTACAATATTGTTATAGTGCAATTCTACCTTTAGAATTGCATGTAGTAGTATTGCAAAAAAAATTGCAATACTTGGGTTTAGCATTCCTTGATGCAGAGCACTTTGGGGTTTAAAATGTCAAATTTTTCTTACATTTGACATTAGCATTCCCCAGTGCTGAAGCTGCTCTGAAGCACTAATGCCATTTCTCTAATAGGATAAGATATAAGAATTTGTGTGACAACTTGCCTTTTTTAAGATAAAACCCTTTTTTTTTAAAACTAAATTTAAAGAAATTGCAAACTTTGTACCCTTTCCATTCTCTCTTTCCTTGCGCAGCCTAGGGACTTCATCTGCTATTTCACCAAAGAGGAAAAAGTTCTACTCCCCATTTTCCTCCCTGATTTTTACATTAGCCCCATCCAGTGTACCTATAACGAGGCAACCATTGAGTGCAAATTTCATGTTGCTTGTGCCGCTTGCCTCCATGCCTGCAGTGCTAATATGCTGCGACAGCTCACTTCCTGGAATAAGTATTTCTGCTACAGATACATCGCAATTCGGTACAAAAACTACCTGGAAAATGTTGCCAGTTATGAGCAGATTAGTTTAGAATAGACCTTGATAGCAATGTGTATGTATAAATAAACGCCCATACAACATGCAGAACATAATAAGAAAGATTATAATATTAAATTAAGCGACATATGGCATGCCAAAAATTTTGACAGCAACATAGGTCTTAAAATGTCTGATATTGCTTTACAAGGAATGCTCATTTATAGTTCAATTTTCACGTTAATCGACTTTCGCTGAGTTCTAAAATCCCAATGGAGAAGGTATTTGCTAATTTTCCAAAAGGAAAAAAAAGAAGAAGAAAAAAAAAAAAAAAAAGGTGAGGACGAAGTGTACTGCATGCTGCTTCTATGCCAAGGAGAAAGAATATTAAGGGTTGTGAAAATCTGAGAGGATACTTGCTTGCTCACTCCCAAGTGTAGGAGATCATAGCAATATAATTCTCGAATTACCGAGGTCGAACCACAAGGAGTAGGATAAATTCAAAGACAATATAATTAAATAACAATTTGAGTGAAGAAGAAAAATACTTTTGTTTGGTGATTGTTAACAAGAATAATAATAAAAACTGATTTAAATCAATAATGTAAATACTAGGGAATCGGGATGTTTCCCTATATCGATATGAAATTCTTTGTGATCTAAGAAAATATCTATTTCATAATTGATTGTTCTTATACAATTAAAAACTTATAATTCGGTTGAACTGAGACAATTTAAGAACGTATGATAATCTCGATTAATAATGCCGTTAGAAAAGTTTTTAAAAAAACCCATTCACTTTAAAACTTGATTTCTATTTGAAACTATTAGAAATTCATCTAAACAATAAGAAAAACATGATTAAACTTATTGAAAGCATGGAAGAACTAATACATCAAAAAAAATCTAATTAAACAATCAAATATGTTGTTGATAAAATCCTAGAAAGAATTACAATGAATATTCATACCGTATAGAAGAAACATAACCCCTAACCCTAGCAAAGAGTTTAGGTTGCCATTAGAGAAAGAAAAATACAAGGTTTTCTCTGCCAAAATTCGTTCTACTCAGCCTCCCTTCAAAACCCTAATGTAAAAAGTGTCCAAAGAAAATAAAACTTTTTTTATTTCAATTTCCGTCCAGGTTTACAGCAATAACTTGTGAGTTAATTTCGGCCTTCAAAAATTGAGAATTTCTAAAAACTCAAAACTGGAAATTTGTAGATATTTAAGTGATGGTTCCAACCCATCTGGCCTTGTGTCAATTAGATTTTTGAGGAGAGAGATACACCCAAAATACTAATTAGTGCTCAAATCAGATTTTTCCTTTCTAGATTCTGCCTCTTTGATTTCTTTCTTTATTTGAAGCTTCCAATCATGTAGATGATCCAAACACTCTAGCTGCACCTCCTTTGACATTTAAGCATGGTCTTTTAGCTCCACTTTAATTCTAGTTTGGCTTCCATTCTCTCACAAATTCCTGTAAACTTATCTTTCTCACATGATTTCCTGAAAGTAAAAAATTACACACAATGAATAGCATCTTATTCAAGAAATTTTGTAAAAATAAATAATAGAGACTAATGCAAATTATGGCTTAATTATACAAATTAAGCATAGTAATAAGGAGATAACGTCCACATAAATATATAACAAGTATACATTTTAAGGCGTTATCAATACTACACTTATTCGTATTTTGTAGATTTTGTACTCTACTTTCCAAATAAACCATTTGATAAAAAACATTCACAAGTATAAGTGCTTGTGGGGTGTGGAGGGTAAGGACCGGATTCAAATCTCAAAGAGGGAGCTTCACACATATACTTTTTATTTTTTATTTTTTTGATAAGCTGCAATTCTATTAAATTAAGATGGAAAAGCAGGACAATCTGCATTACAAGCTAATTATAGGGGAGGGGGCAGATTGTCATAACTGAAACAAAAAGAACAAGAAGATAAAGCTAGCTTAGCAGCAATATGTGCTGGAACGTTACAAAGTCTCTTAACCCAAACAAAGGAACAACTAGGAAAGGATGGTGCGAGATTATGGATATTAACAATGGAAGTGCTGATGGTCCAGTCTAGAGCGATGGCATTGGATAAGGCGTCAAAGCAGCATCTAGCATCACCTTCAACTATGATGTGGGTCCATGCTTCATCCTTAGCTAAATGGACAGCCCAGAGAATGGCTGTAGCTTCTGCTTGTATAGGTGAGCACAGATTGATGATTTTTGCCCGTACTTTGATGGCAATACCTTCATGATTGCGAGCTACAACTGCTATGGATGCTTTTGTGTTGGATATGGCAGCGTCAGCATTGAGTTTTAGGCAGTCAACCGGGGCAGCAAGTCTAGCGAATTCGGCTCTTCTAAAGTGAATTTGTTTTACGGTAGCTAGAATGTCTGCTGGCCCACCATGGAAGAGCACATGATTTCGAAGGTTCTAAATGCAGTCCATAGTGATGATCATATTTAGAGAGACAATCCATGATTCGCTATTTGGGCATTGATGTTCCGGGGGGTTAATTACAAGTTTGATGATGTCTTCAGTAGAGTGGATGATGGCTTCCTCAGCTTTGAAGCCCCAGCAAGCCGAATGCCAGATATCTCTGGCAACCGGGCATTTGAAGAAGATGTGTAGGGCTGTTTTAATATCAGACCCACAAAGCACACAAGAAGAGTCAGTAATGTTTAGCCTTTTCATCAAATTTTTACACTTTGGTTAAATTAGAGTAGAATTTCTATTTTGTATTAAAAAAAAAAAACACCCTATGCCTTGCATTGATATCAATGATCATCTTGACTGAATAAGAAGCATCATAAGCATACCTTTAAGCAGGTTCATAACAAATCTCACTCTCTCTCTCTCTCTCTCTCACACACACACAAATGGAAAAATGAAAAAAAAAGAAAAAAGCATGGCAGACCATCCCCTTCCAAAACATCTAAGCAGTAAATTCTCTTTCTGGAGCCATAGAAATGCTTATACATAGCAATCCCATCAACAGAAGGATCAAACACTTTTGCCTAGACAATGCTAGGAACGAGTATAATCTGTATATTTTAACCATCCTTGTCAACAGTGCGGGAATGAAGATTTATATGAAAATCAAATTTAAATAAAATTACCTTCAAGTAGCTATTGACCTCAGGATCATTGTTGACAACAGCACCAGCATCATTCACCAGCTTGACGATTCTTTTAGCATTTGTATATGTTACAAATGCCTCTCCACCAATCATGATGGTGCGTGAAGTAGTCTTTTTCCGCTCTTCAGGCCTCATCTCCTATCATATTCAGTTTCAAGAAAGTTCTCAAAGATAGTACAAGAATTATGCTAAATTAAGAATGATAAACATTCTATTTAATCATGAGATGTCTTTTATACCTTTGAGTTCTTGTATATATAAATTGCTCCCAGAATATTCAGCAACTGTCTCTTATATTCATGGATCCTCTTGACTTGTACGTCAAATAGACTATTTGGGTCAATGCTCACCCCTGTGGCCCGTTCTATGTACTCTGCCAAATACTGCTTATTAGCCATCTTGGCAGAGGCCCATTCAGCTTGGAGTTCCACATTGTCGGCAAACTATTGGAGAAAGCATTAGTAATGAATGTGAAATTTTTGTGATTGGTAAATAGCACCCGCACCAAGGGTTCTTGAACCCATGACCTCACTCTCTATTGCATTATTGTGGGAGTGGGTAGTGCCATTTGTGCTAGAGCTCATTGGTTATGAAATTTTTACAATACACGAAGCAGGAAGAAAATAAAAATATTTCAAACATTTCTAAAATATATATTTTAAACATACCTGTCGAAGACCTGTGAGGAGGTCAAGGTTGGTAATCCATTCTTCAGTTTTTAACCATTTGGTTATTATGCGACTGAGCTCAGGACTGCAGAATCGAAGACATCGGTGAGGAGTAATGCCATTAGATTTATTTTGGAACTTTGTTGGCCATAGAGAAACATTGTCTGCAAATAACTCAGACTTCAAGATCTCACTACGTAACTGGGCCACACCATTTACCTACAGAGAGATAGACAACAAAAGGTTACTATGATTCAAATAAATTCAATGCTTAAATAAATAGAAGCAGATGGGGTTTCCACAAAAAAAAGGGAAAGAAATAGAGAAAATAAAATCAAAAGATAAAGCATCTGAGTAACATTAACCAATAAAAAATATCTCCAAATGTGATCAATACCAACAGTTCTGTAGAAAACTAAAAGACTGCCAAGTAAGCTACATGAGATGCTCTCTATGCAGATTTTCCAAAGAATAGACCTCTTACCGTATGTGCAGACACCACACATAAATTTGCCATCCGCACAACTGGCTTTTGGGGATTGTTATCCAAAATGCGCATGCTAGGAAGCTTACTTTCAAGGTCAGGTCGTGCCTTATGTATCCTTGCAATGAACTGCATGACACATACAATTTCATACTAAAAACTCAAATACTTATACAGTAGACATCATAGATATTGTTTTTTTTGGGGGGAGGGGGGGGGGGGGGGGGGTGGTGTGGTGGGGGATAGGGGAAAAAGAACTGGGTAAGGAATATACTCTCTTGTCTATTTCTTCTATAATCTCCATATGGCGAGGGAGAAGCTTCCACATCACAGCTTGTGACCATTTCTCAAGTGCATCAGGAAGCACTGTGTGATTAGTGTAGGCAACAGTCCTGGTTCAATCTTTAACGTATGAATTGAGCTACTAAAAACTGCACAGCTAAAACATGCCGAAAGACCAATAAAGCAAGAATGTTCTACTGCAACACCCTCAGTGAAAATGCTCTTAACAAACATAAAACACAATGCACCTTCTTTGTGATATCCCAAGCTTCATCCCATCCAAGCCCCTCCTCATCCATTAGTAATCGCATCAGCTTTGGGATTGCAAGTGTAGGATGAGTATCATTCATTTGTACTGCAACCTTGCTAGGAAACTCAGACCATTGCCATGATCCCTTCCCTAGTTTCCTCTCCTTAGATCTGAATATAATGTCCTGTAATTTGTCCCATGATAAGAGCCAAAGATGGCAAGAATTGCATAATGGAAAAACAACTGTACATGGCTTTTTATCAGTGAATGAAAGGAAAATTATAATGCAAGACAACTGTACATTATTTTAATAGATCCCCTGGAAGCATAATTTCAGTGTGATGACCTCCATTGGTTCTTATATTTAAGAGAGTTAAGGATACTACATTATGCATCCTCATGCACTGACCTTCATAGGATTGGTTTGCAATTTTCCCTTACATTAAATGGTTTTTTTGTGCTTCCAGATTACATCACTGGAAGAAGTATTCTATGATATATGAGAATGTAGTACCATATGAGCATATTCTAAGTGAGAAAGTCATACTGAAAGAAGGAATGAAAAATAAAGGGCAAAAAGAAAAAAGATAAGGAATTAGACAACCTGAAGTGATGCACTACATAGAAAGAATTGTTGTTTCAGCCGTAAGAGCTTACCATTTTCTTTAGCATCCCCAGGATATAGAACTCCACAAATCTGCAAATGCACCATTTTGTTCAGTTTTTTTCAGGAAAAAATGAACACGAATACGTGAACATATGTAATTGTATAAAAGTAAGTTCACCAGAATATTAACTAGTTAGATATCCAGCAATACGCAAAAATTTAATAAATAGAAAAACAAAATTTTTAGCAAGATGAGAAAGTTAATTATGAAATTTATTTTTCATAAACTGAATGGTGCCTATTCTTTGATTCAAGGGGTAGGACCACAAATGCTTGGCAGACTACTCTTTTCATTAAAAAGAATAACCATTAATCAATTCTCCTGATCACTATAGTATGTTTGTGCAATTACCTCTTTCTTGCTTCAAACCAAAAAGAGAATTGATAATGAATGAAGGATCAAGAGCCCAAAGGTGATGAATACATTGTTGGCCTATGTTTGAGACAAATGGTTGAAAATCTATAAGCACATTCTAATGAAAGCCTATGGGTGTAAGTTGAGAGCATTTTTGTAAATGGACCAAGCCCTATGAAACAAGGGCAAGGCTCATGAGAGGGAAGGAAGTGACTTTGTATTTGGGCCTTCATTAAAATGGACATAAAGATTCTCTAAGAACATCTAAATAAAAGAAGCTTCTAATTTGGGACATAGAATTAACAAATGAGACTTTTTTTCAGGCACCATTGCACCACCGAGACTAAGTAAGCACATCCCTACCTCAACTTGGGTTCGACAAAGTGATGGAAGGCGTTTGACTAAGGTTGATATCATACCTCAAGAAGAGATGACTACTCCAAGTGATGCTGCACTAGCGGAAAATATATACAAGACGATAGAAGATCAAGGCAAGGTACTTGAAAAGATGGGAACTCGTCTCACTAAGTTGGTAGAAAGTAAGTTCAAGAATCCCCTTGTGGTAGATGTGAATAAGGAAGAGGATAAGGAAGAGTGGGATGAGAAGGATAAGACCAATTATGAGAGGAACAAGCAATTTGAGAAGCTTACCGCCGAAAACTTGGCCATGAAAGAGAAAATGGGGAAGATGCAACTAGCCTTTCGCAAGGCTCAAGGGATTGATGGTTGTCTCTACAACATGGGTGGCCTAGGTTCCAAAACTCCCATTCCATTGCTTCCTAAGTTCAAGATTTCTGATGCAGAAAAGTTTGATGGAACTGGGGATACTAAACAACATGTTAGGAGATACATAAGCATAGTTGAGATGAAGGGCTTGGATGAGAAGCAAAATTTGCATGCATTTCCTCTCTCATTAATGGGAGACGCATTGAGATGGTACTATAGTTTGTATCCAAGTAGGACCAAGGTATGGAATGAGCTAGTGGAGTTGTTCGTAGACCAATTCATTTTCAACACCATGATTGATGTGGCTTTAAGAGACTTGTATACTACCAAGTAAGGTGTTGGAGAGACTTTTTCCAAATACATGAAAAGGTGGAAGGGGAAGGCTTCCAAGATTGTCAATAGGCCAAATGAGAAAGACCAAATCAACATGATCATCAAGAATTTTCTTTTGGCGTACAATATTAGGCTTCTGTCATCGCCTATTAGTTCTTTTGGAGAATTGTGTGATTGCGGAACTAGGATAAAAAATGCCATTAACAATGTACAATTGGAGAAAGGAGAGAGCAAGCCTTTAGTCAAGAAGAAATATGGGGGAGGATCATCTAATACCAAATCACCCAACCCCGTAAATGTGAGTTCCATCATACCCTAACAACCTTTAGCCTACCAAAACTTCAAAAAGAAAGCCCGCCGAGAATTTTCTAACCTAGGAATGACCCTTGCCCAAGCATATGAAAACTTGACCTCCAAAGGATTTCTCATGCCTTTAGATCCTATAGCTATGCCTAATCCCTTACATCCTACTTGGAACCTCAATGAGTATTGTCACTTCTATTAGAAATCTGGTCATAAGACTGACAATTGCTTTTGCCTTAAGCATGAGATACAAAACTTGATAGATAATGGAACTCTCCTAAATCCAAATATCATCACCAAGCCTAACATTAGGAAGAAACTCCTACCTGATTATCACCTAGCTCCTCCGCCCATATCAGAATTGTGTCAAGGTCGAAGGGATTGATTGGGATTGTCCTAAGTTGATAAAAGTTGTGGAGATTAACATGGTCAAAATACAAGGAATTTGGGTTGAAGATGATGAAAAGTTGAAAAATGCCATAGCTGTTTGGGGAATTGCCCCTAAAGGGATGTCTAAATTGAAGAAAAGAATCCAAGAGGATGATGTGGCCAATGTCAATAGGAGTGGAAAACATTACAAGCTATCCTTTTTGGAGAAAGATCACCCTAGTAGAAACTTGGGAGAGGGGTCGAGGCCCGTTGGTATCAATGGGAATGAGGAGAAAGAGGAGGCTAGGATCTAAGCCCAACTAAAGAAGACTCAAGCACATGTGTTCGTATGGGGTTTGCTAATGGCCTCTCATAAGCACTAAAATGCAGTATTAGAATATGCCTCAAGAGGTTTTGTCCATCATGGGAGTAGAGGTCCTATCTCACCCATTTTCTTACCTTTTCTGATGAAGAACTTCCTCTCGAAGGAGTTACTCATACTAGGGCCTTTACAAATCACCATCAAATGCATGGGTGCTAAGGTTCCAATGGTACTTTTTGACAATGGATTCGCTTTGAATGTATGCCCATTTGAGATCGCTCTCAAGGTCGTTCTAGACTTGGAGACCATCATCCCTTCTCCTTTGACTGTTAGAGCTTACGACAACACCTCTAAGAAAGTTATGAGAACTTTCAAGGCTCCTTGCAAAATTGATCTTTTGACAACTGTGGAATTTCATGTGATGAATATCACCCCTAGCTACAATCTCCTCTTAGGAAGAGCATGACTTCACCCTATTGGAGTTATCCCCTCCACTTTGTACCAAAAGATGAAGATCCCATGGAAGGAAGGAGTTGTCGTGGTACTTGGGGATGGAGAAATCTTGGCTCCCTTTTGTGTACTTGAAGGTGAGGATAACGAGCTTCAAATGAGTGGCTTTGAGTTAATGAACATGACTGATTATGGGTTGAAGGATGAGAAGTATACTACAAATTTGCTTTGTTATTGTAGACACGAGGTGATCACAATGATGAAGAACATGGGGTACATGCCCGATATAGATCTTGGAAAGGAAGGAAAAGGGGTTGTTGAATTACCTGATTTCAAGACTTAACCGACTAGGGAAGGTGTAGGATTCTTTGAAGGTTGTGATAGAATCAAGAAAAATCTTGGTACTTTCAATGAGAACTTTGTAAGGGAAGGAGGAGACTTTCCTTTTTGTGGCTTTCCCGAGCTATGGGTAGGCAAGGATGGAAAGTATATCCTAGTTGGGAGATCTTCTTTGAGGAAAAGCTCACCTTCAAGGAGGAACCGACTGTTGTGAGTAAAGAAGTTCAAGAGGAAGTTGACTGGGTGGACTACATGGATGCTGAAGTAACTAGTAAGTTGTCGCGATGCACGGATAATTTTATAATATTTTATATAAGACGGTTTTGTATAGTGTTGTATATATATTATAAAGAAAAAGTAAACTAAATTAGAGTAAAAAAACATATACATTTTGAGATATTAAAAATTACTTTAGTAGTTTCACTACATATTTATGGCCTTCTCAAGGTAAGATAATTTTTTTTTTTTTAAAGATCATGAAACCAAAAATAAATGCAAAAAAGTAAGGGATCATGAAAATCAACTAATTTGTGTTGTGTTCACATATTTCATAATGTGAAATGAAAGTATGTCTAACTCTCTCACTGTCTTCCTCCCATCGATGGTGCGACATTAAGACATGGTGTGGGAAAATGTATATGCATTTGTCTTATAGATGATTTAAAATTATGGTAGAATATGGCTTTACATTGCGTACCAAATATTTTCTCTACTTATATACCTAAAACAAAAACTATCCAATCAAATTACCCAAACCTAAATCATATTTAAGCCCCTAATAAAAAAAAAAAAAAAAAAAAAAAACCTGTAGGGGTTTCAGCGTATTGATGGTGGTGGGATGCCAATATGAGGGAGGCAGCGGCCCCTCAGATTTCTCTTTCTCTCTCTTTCAAATGTTTTGTCAGTCTCAGGTCTTTTATTTTGGTAATATGTAGTGAAATAATGCATTTTATTTAACAATCTAGAATTTATTTGTGTCTCTTTATCTCTCTCTAAGGCCTTATCTGGTTAGTTATTACTATTAGTCCTTAATTATTATTTTATTGCTTTTTTAAAAATATTAAAATGGCGGGTATGCTAAAAGACATTAAGAAGAGAGAAAGGTGTAGTGTAAGCTTAGGCAATTAATGAGAGACTAATGAGATAACAGTAAAATAAGTCAATGTAAACTTTTGGATAACAGTAAAAAAAAAAAAAAAACTTAATGAAAGAGGTAGAAAAAGGCCAAATGCAAAATTAGAGTGTCACTTGGCAAGACCTCATGCACTCCTACATGAGGTCTCTGCTTTTATATATATATATATATATATATATATATTGATGGGAGCAATGTTGAAAATTGAGGGGGACATGTTTGCCATCACCTTTGAAGAGCCAAGTGATCCTTTTACATTCATCATGTCTACTGATGGGCACCTTAGCATTTGGACTTAGCGGTTTTTCTAAAGTCTTAGGGAAAAATGTCCTATAACACAAGTTTTGATGTACTTTTCAACATTTCTAATAAGATGAATTCTGATTTGGCTTAATTTGATGCGTCCCATAATATTGAAATTTTGCACTTAAATGATTCCAATGAATTTGAAAACGAAATAATAAACAATTGGAAAAGAAAATTGAACTTATGGAACCAATTCTTGAAACTCTTAATTTAGACAATGATGAGAATCCACGCTTAATTAAAATTGGCTTTACTTTAAATGAACAAGAAAAGAAGGATCTCAAAGAACTACTCTCTAAATTCCAAGAAGTATTTGCATGGTCTTACGAAGATATGTCAGACATTGATCCAGAGATAGCACAACACCATATTGATACTCACTCTCACATAGTGCAAGCAGAAATTGAGGCACATGAGAACTGAATGGCTTCTTAAGATCAAAGAAGAGGTGACCAAATAGTTGAAGGTAGGGTTCATCAAACCCGTCCAATAAGCCAAATGGATAGCTAATGTTGTGCTTGTACCCAAGAAGGATGGAAAGGTAAGAATGGGTGTGGACTTTAGAGACTTGAACAAGGCTTGTCCCAAGGATGATTTCCCTTTACCCCACATAGATATCTTGGTAGAGAACATTGCTAGTAGTGGATTGATGTCTGTTGAGGGCCAAAATTTCACAAGAAAGCCCATTCCATGAAAAGTAAGGAAAGACCATGGGCCTTAACAAAAGAAGGTCCAATTCATGAAGTTAAGAAGGACCATGAAGGCCCAAAGTCCCAAAAAGAAGGAAAAATAAAGAAATAATAAAGAAAAAAAGAAGAGGATCTCGGTCAGAGGACATGCAGTAAGGATCTTGGGCAAGACTAGAGGACATGCAGTAAGGATCTCGGCCAAGCCAAAGGATATGCAGTAAGAAGAATCAACATCAAGGCCCTATGTATGTTCAGATTTCCAGCAAAAAGGCCATTAAAAATCCAGCAAAATCCAGTGAAAGAACTGGGCTAGGATACCCAGAGGCTGCTAGAGGCTCGGGATCCTCGGAACGTGCAGCAAAACTAAAGTGGGATTGAGACAGCTCAAAAGGGGTACCACGAAATACAAGAAACGAAGAACATATATGTCTTTCTCAAGCATCCAATGGTGCAGCAAAGAACTAGAAAGCTTGGAGAGTGACAATTCATGAACAAAAGACCGGTACCTCGAGGAACTCAAAATGAAGAACTATAAGGGGAAGTGGCTGGGAAAACCTTCAACCTAACAGAAATGGTTTCCGCTCACTTGGGAAAAATGACAGCAAGGAAAGACAACCAAAAGCTGAGTCTAAAAAGTAAGAAACCTTGAAAGAAGAGAGATTGAAGGTTAGCTGCCCAAGGACGCCCCGGAATGGAAAGTCAGCAAATGACTTTTAGAGAAACAACACTAAAAGATGAAAACTGATAGGCCATAAACTGAATGACCCCTTGTGATAGAAATTAATTAATTAATTAGCCAAGTTATTAATTAATCAATTTATCATGCAAACGAGTGGTAGCACAAACAAATCACCAATAAACTAAATATGCAGCAGAAAATAAATAATACGGTGATTTGTTTACGAATGGGGAAAACCTAATGGCAAAAACCCCATCGGGTGATTTTCAGGTCACCACTCCCGAAATTCTACTATTATCACAACAAGCGGTTACAAGTAAAGGAATCTAAGTACCTTACCAACCTACAGTTGAACCCTTACCCCAATACCCAATTGGACTTATTCTGTAATGACAGTTCCCTTTTCAAATGCACGACTCCCAGTACGTGACTAACCAATTGCGTGGATCCCAGTACGCGACTTCAATCACCAACTAAGAAGGTTGTTGGTTGCAAAGTTCTTCAGTTCATCCACACGATGAAGATCAAGAAGATGCTTGGTCACAAAACCCTACGGTGCACATACACAGCAACTTCTTCAAGAGAAAGAGATGAACTAGGGCAAGAACTTCGTCTCCGGTCACAATTTGCTTGAGCAGAGTTTGCTCAAAGCTTATGCAACTTGTGAACACTTTGACAATCCTTAAACTGATCCTTTTATATGTCTAGGTTTAGGAGAAAAGAAGGCCCAAAGACACATTCACGGATCCTAAGAAAATCATATTGAAATTCTGAAAATCTTAAACCTTGATAGATAGCAGGTGTCGAGCAGCTATCGATCAGGTATCAAGCACACCGAATGAAGAACAGCTTCCTTAAGCTTAATAGATGCAGCTGTCGAGTTTTAATGATTTTGCACTCTGAACTTGTTTTCTTGAACAGACTTGAAAGTTTTAATACTTGATCTTGAAACAATGTTTCTTGAAGTATTTAAAACATCCTAAATCTACCCAAATACAAGTAAAGTGCGTTTTGTCAAAGGATAAGCCAATTACATAAAATCATGACATATGTTCTTAACAAGTGAAACACATATGTCCTAACAATCCACCCCTTTGGCAATCTGTGACAAAACCACAACAAACAAATGAACATATGAGAGAAGTCATAAATCACTCAACTCATATTCACTTGTTGAATACAATAAAATTTATCCTAACACAAATTCTTGAAAAACTTTGCAAGAAGAGAGTTTATGGCAAGTAGACTTTGATAACCTGTATTTCTGAAACACTTTTAAACAAAACTCATCAAGACATCTTTGTATGAAACGAAAATAATAGATTGCATACAAGTATAAGAAATATGTGTATAAAGAGAGAGAAGAAACAACACATGAAGGGGTAGGTGAAAGAAAAACATACATCAATATAAATAAAGAGATAAGTATAATATATGTCTAGAAATGGTCACAAGACCTCATGTACAAGAGTAATGTATCTAAAAAGAAAGAAAAGAAAAGATACATACTATCCTCACTACATCCCTAAAAAATGTATCAACACTCCCCCTAACAAAATGATCCTATACTAACTCTCCCCCTAAGATAGACTATTCTCATACCAAAACTACTTCCCCTTTTTGTCACGAATGACAAAGGGTAAAAGTGTCAAGTAGACATCTCATCGGCAGAGTTAGCATCTCCATCATCATCATCTGAAGTATCATCATCATCACCATCATCATCTTCCTCATCCTCAGAAGTAGAAGCCACGGAAGAAGGTGGTGAAGGAGTAGCCTCAGGAGTAAAGCCACCCATAAACGCCTGTCGTCGTGCAATACGACCGACACGAACGTTCACCTGATACAACTCCGTAGAGAGTGTATCGAGGTGAGCATCTATGCGCTGCAGCTGCGCCATGATATCTCTTAGAGACACATCGCCCGAAGAAGAAGGAGTGGAACGGGATGGAGTGGAACGGGATGAAGGAGTTGTTGAATCCGATTGCCGCGACCGAAGCTGGGCCTCGCTACATTTAACGGTAGCGTAATCTATGGCACACATGACTGTAAAATGGTCGGATGAGGGAAAAGGAACAGAAAAATGGTGTAGAATCCTCGTGATAGCGGAAGGAAAGATGAGCTTATCACGGGTCGTCGAATCTAGATGAACATCTATAATAGATAGAATGAAATGAGAAGAGAAGTCTATGGTAAGATGCTCAAGAAGAGACAACAAAAACCGAGCATGAGGCTCTGTGATGGAGTTATAGTGAGAGAGGGGATGCAAAACAAAAGTCATCACCATGTTCATGAATCTAGGACCTTTAGCAAAAGGTCGACACGGTGTAAAAAGACGCTCACCCCAAGAAGTAGGGCACTCACAGAAAGCAGACATGAGCTCATTCCTGGACACAGTCCTCAGACGCTCATAACCAGGATAGTCAGGAAACTCTATCCTAGGAACCCGAAGCACATCCGCAACTAACTGCGGTGTGATAGGAATGCGCGTACCCCGAACGCGAGTGAAGAAAAGAGGTACTAACTGATCAATCCCGTGCATGTTGGAGTAGAACTCCTGGATAAGCACGAGAGGACAGGTGATCGGGGTGTCACACAGTGACTCCCATCCCCTACTGTGAATGACAGAGGGAAGGTCGGTGTTTGCAAAATCTGTCAAGATGACTTGGCATTTTGAATAAATGCCTCTTCTAGAAAAGTTGCCCAAAAATGCCTTAAAGGCATCATCATCATCATGGAACCGGATATGAGATAAGGTAGGATCAGACGAAGAAGAAGCACCGGAACGAAGAGGGTTCCGGGCTGGAGTGGATTTACACTTAGGTTCCATAGACACAACTAACGTAAACAATAGAGAGGGAAAGATAGAAAGACAATCAGAAAAGTCCCAAACATTTTCAAATATATCAAATATA
The DNA here is from genome assembly GCF_932294415.1 of Quercus robur. Taxonomy (NCBI): domain Eukaryota; kingdom Viridiplantae; phylum Streptophyta; class Magnoliopsida; order Fagales; family Fagaceae; genus Quercus; species Quercus robur. Next base: position 27,731,470 of record NC_065534.1, on the reverse strand, counting down.
TTGAAAAGAAATACGTATGCATGGGAAATGCATGAACATGTGACATGCAAAAGAAATTGCATCATGGGCTCAGCCCAATTCAAACCTATCAGCACACAAACATATAGCACATATCTAAATGCATGGCAAGACCATTATAATGCTAATGTGATACAATGTATGAGGTTTTAAACACATTTAAGTGAAAACCCAACCCAAAATTTCAATGAAATCTCATCAATTTTGAAAAACTCCAAATCCTAGGTTTCAAAACATGAAATGCATGAATGAGAAAGGATTAGAAGCTTACTAAGTAAAGAAAAACTTGAAAAACCTTGGAAAATCCTTGAGAACCAAGATAGGAGTAAGATTGGAGTGTTTTTGGGAGAGAAACAGAGAAGTATCGAGAGAGAGATCGATGGAAATGAGATCCGGATTGTGCAAGGGCTTTATATAGGAAAGCCAGTAAATCTCGACAGATGTAGGTATCGACAGGTATCGAGGGATCTGTCGAGGAGGTGTCGAGAAAATACTCTTCGACAGCTGAGGTGTCAAGAAGGTATCGAGGATCGTCACACTAGAATTTAGAACAGAAGCTCAATCGATCCACCAGGTATCAAGAAGCTATCGAGCATACAGACCCAATCTCGATAGATCCACTAGGTATTGAGGTGCAGGCGAGATTGCGATAAGAAAAAGCTTAAGGAAGCTCGACAAATAGCTAGCTATCGAGGAGGTATCGAGGAGGTGTCAAGCCAGCTTTTTAAAAAAAAAAAAAGTTTTTCGAGATGTGAAAAACACAAACATGAATGCAATCTAACATGCAACTCAACCAACGATCCAATCAACATATTAAACTCTTAAAATCATCTCTCAAATGAAAATTTAAGCACATGGATTTTCACAAACACACACACACACACACTAAACAAGTCTAACCAATTTTATATTTAAAAAAACAAGTCTAGACAGTTTAGTGAGCATACATTAAAACATGTAAAACCTCGTGATGGCCAAATCACATTGTAACTGCACATGTATCAAGAATAGCAAAGAATATTGCGTGTTGTGTGTGAAAAATATCGCAAGATTGCATAAGTGTATGCATGTTATGACGATTTGAGATATGAGAAAATCACTTTAACTCACACACAATCATAACTACTTGATGGGAACTATCACCGTTGAGGTACATCTTATAACTTCCACATCTCCTAGAATACACGTTTGCAATCATTTTTAAAGCATTTTTTATCTTTTTGCTTTTGAATTTTCTTTGCATATTTTTCTTTTAAGCATATCATGCATGAGCTTATTTGAGAGAGAAAAGAAATACCCAATGATATTTGACATTCAAATTTTGCTATGCCTAAGCACACAAATGTCATTGACACTGCACTTTTGCTATGCCAAAGCATACATGTGTCTTATTATGATTGGCGGGCAACAGTGGTGAGATGGTTATTTATGCCTTTCTCTTAGGAATTTTTAGTCCTTCCCGTAAAAAAGAGTGATATGAGTGTTAAGTTTAAGAGATAACTTAATTGTACTCATCACAAACACAAGCCACAAAACTCACTTGCTTAGTTGTACATAGAGATGCTCATCTAGGCTACAAAAGATACAAAGTTTAGAAGACTTTGTTTCAATGGCCATCCAAGGTACACAAGTACCAATGTACACAAAACATACACTATTTTTGTATTTTTCTGATTTTTCAATTTTTATTTTTATTTTTATAATGAAAAACAAAACAAAGCAAAAACTTGAAAAATAACCAAACAAAAACATTTTAAACAAACAAAGTATAAAAACTAGACTGACTCAAAACATGAAAGCAAAACACATAAGTAATGCACACACAAAAACAAGAAGAGAGAGAGAAAAGTGACAGAATTACTTGGAGCCTTTTTCCTTTCATACCTTGGAAAAACCTTTCCATCTAGCAAACCCTTGAACCGGCAGTGAAGGGGAAGAATTAAAACCGTTCAAGTTCGAAAGGAACATGAGGGCTTTGAGAAGATTACCAAGGGGAGCAAGAGAGGATTGAAGCTGATTCTGGTTCCCAGATGCTATCAAGCCGTTGCTCTATTGAGTGGCAAACCACTTGTAGCAATTTGGTCGAGTATGACTGGCAGCTCCACAATGATGACAGAGATGCTGCTTCTTTTGTTTAGGCTTTTGAGAGTTAGCCTTCTTAGCCCTAGGATTTTTAATATCTTTCTTCTCAAGCTTAGGGGGTTCTCCTAAGATAGATTTACCCTTATCTAAGTTCTCACTAGCTAATTCAGTTTTAATCTCATTGTTCTCAGTTTTAACATTATTAGTAAGAGGAACAAAAATAGTAGTACTAGAAGAGGCAGTGTTAGAGGAAGAAAGACCATACCCTAAGCCTGTTCGATCTGAAACAGATTTCTGAATGCTTAGCATCTCATCCAGCTTTGTGCTTGAAGTCCTCTCCAATTGAGCTCTGGCTTGAAATAGCTCCGCTTCAAGCTTCTTGGTCTTTTCAGCCAAGAAATTGTTCTCGAATCTTAGTGCTCCAATCCAATAGTCTGATTGGCCTCATCAAACTTTGTGGAAAGCTCCTCACGGTCAAGTTTCACATCACTAAGCTTCTTGGTGGTTAGCCTATATAATTTCTCATGCTTCTCAGAAAGTTTATACAGCTTCTCATAGGCTGTATGGATGTCATCTTGGTTATCCATCTTCTCAAACTTAGATTCCACCAGTTCCTCTTCTTCAACCACATCTTCAACAATCCCATAAGTAGGATTGACTGTGGCCGTGAAGGCATTTAAGATTCTGTCATCCTCATTGTCGGAATCATCCTCAGGCTCAGTGTCGCTCAAGGTAACAGCAAATGCCTTGCTCTTCCCAATGCTCTTAAGGTATGTAGGACACTCATGCTTCATGTGACCGAACCCTTGACACTCAAAGCACTTAGGTCCAGAGGAAACAGTGTACTAACCACCTTCCTTAACATCCTTCTTCCCTTCGTCTTGGCCTTTAAACTGAGAAGAAATGGATTGTCTGCGATCCTTGTCAAAACCCTTTCCATTGGCATTCTTCATGAACTTCTTGAACTGCCTAGTGATGTAGGACTTCATCTTGGAATCTTCATCATCAGAAGATTCATCTGTTTGACTGCTCTTAGCCTTCAGTGCCATACTCTTGCTTTTACCTGACTTGCCTATTCTTGTCAACCCTAGCTCGTAGGTCTGCAAGTTTCCAACCAGCTCAATCAGAGGAATCTTGTCAATATCCTTTGATTCCTCTATTGCTGTAATCTTGGCATGAAATCTCTCGGGCAGAGATCTGAGCACTTTCCTCACAATCTTGGGTTTAGGAATGGTTTCCCCAAGATTGAAGGCTGAGTTCACTATGTCCTTTAGCTTGGCATAGAACTCATCAAAAGACTCATCCTCCTCCATTTTTATCTCTTCAAAGCTTGTAGTGAGCCTCTGAAGTTTTGAGTCCTTGAAAGCCTTTGTACCTTCATAGGTTGTTTGGAGAATGATCCAAGCCTCCTTGGCAGTTTCAGTGGAGGATATTTTCTTAAACTCCTCATTGGTGACAGCACTAAACAATACATTCAAAACTCTGCTGTTGAAGTTTGCCGCCTTAATCTTGGCATCATCCCAGTCGGCTGGCGCTTCTGTAGGCTTAGTCCAGCCTATCTCACAGCTTGCCACACTTTTTCATCTAAAGACTGTAAGAAAGCTCTTATGCATACTTTCCAGTATACTTAGTTAGTGCATCAAATAAAGGAGATATGATTAATGACTGTACTCTATCTATGACAAATAGGGATCAATGGATTAACACAGCAAAGATTACACCCTAATCAGAGCGTGTCTGCTCTGATACCACTTGATAGGCCACAAACTGAATGACTCCTTGTGATATAAATTAATTAATTAATTAGTCAAGTTATTAATTAATCAATTTATCATGCAAACGCGTAGTAGCACAAACAAATCACCAATAAATTAAATATGCAGCGAAAAATAAATAACACGGTGATTTGTTTACGAATGAGGAAAACCTAATGACAAAAATCCCACCGGATGATTTTCAGGTCACTACTCCCAAAACTCTAATATTATCACAACAAGCGGTTACAAGTAAAGGAATCCAAGTATCTTACCAACCTACAGTTGAACTCTTACTCCAATACCCAATTGAACTTGTTCTGTAGTGATAGTTCCCTTTTTAGATGCACGACTCTCAGTACGTGACTAACCAATTGCGCGAATCTCAGTACGCGACTTCAATCACCAACTAAGAAGGTTGTTGGTTACAAAGTTCTTCAGTTCATCCACACGATGAAGATTAAGAAGATGCTTGGTCACAAAACCATACGGTGCACGTACACAGCAACTTCTTCAAGAGAAAGAGATGAACTGGGGCAAGAACTTCGTCTCCGGTCACAATTTTCTTGAGCAGAGTTTGCTCAAAACTTGTGCAACTTGTGAACACTTTGACGGCCCTTAAACTGATCCTTTTATATGTCTAGGTTTAGGAGAAAAAAAGGCCCAAAGACACATTCACGGATCCTAAGAAAATCAGATTGAAATTCTGAAAATCTTAATCCTCGACAGATAGCAGGTGTCGAGCAGGTGTCGATCAGGTGTCGAGCACACCGAATAAAGAACAGCTTCCTTAAACTCGAGAGATGTAGCTGTCGAGCTTTAATGATTTTGCACTCTAAACTTGTTTTCTTGAACAAACTTGAAAGTTTTAATACTTGATCTTGAAACAAGGTTTCTTGAAGTGTTTAAAACATCCTAAATCTACCCAAATATAAGTAAAGTGCGTTTTGTCAAAAGATAAGCCAATTACATAAAATCATGACATATGTTCTTAACAAATGAAACACATATGTCCTAACAATAACTATGAGAAACAGGGAAAAAACCAGCCATTAAAGTGACTGACATAACAGGAGCTTTAGTACTCAGGGAGCCAAGGGGGGAGAATCAGTGGTATCTGAACCCTAGAATGACACTATGAAAGAGGGGAAGCAGCCAACATTAAGGGGCATGATTTAGTAGGAGGAAATCATAACAGAATCATTGAGAAAATACGGTCTGAAACTCAAAGAAAGTAGAAAACAACGCTTGGTATCCCAGAACAACCACTATAGAATGTACTTGGATTTAACGGGATTCAAACTTTGCAAGTCTTAGAGGCTTAGATAGCCATCTAAGACTGTAATTTTTGAGCTTATTTAGGCCTTGTAACACATCTTAGTGAGCACATTGTAATTCACAATTAAGAAAAATAATGAAATATCTCATATTGATTTGAGGATCTCTAACAATTATTTCGCATATTTCTTTATTACATTGTCTTCCTTTACTGTTTCTTGCTACTCAATACATATATTCTTGTTTGTTAGTTTTCCTTTTACTCAGCCAAAAGTTGAGTCTTTTTACCGAGGTCCTCACTTCAACTTGGGTCTTGGACACACTTAGCCTCCAAAAAAACATATGCCAAAACATGCACACATTAGATATCACTCTCTCCCACAAAAATCCTTCTCACCTAACTATCTTGGAAGGCAATGCCCAAGCAAAGCCACTTGGACTTGACTTCCAAATCCCATAAGTCTTGTGCAAAAGCACTAAGTCTGTGAGAATTGGGGCTAGGATCCTCGTGATTAAATCATTCTCATGAAATTCATTTACATATATGTATATGTATTAAAATGTATATCCTAATCTAAGAAACTAACAATTATTTGAAGATATGTGTATTGTACAGTGTGTTCTTATGTAAGACCTATAGAGGTAAGGGAAAGAGCAAAACTTCATTGCATAATAAGCATGAAGAAAGATCGTGTAGTTTAGAGAATTAGCATTCTAGGTTTTTACAGGCCTAGTACCCCTGGGAATCATGATAGTACATCTGAGATACCAAGTGAATGAACTTTTTTAAATGTTTACACAATAAAAGTTAGGAAGAATTACATTTTGTCTTGAGGAGCTTTATGTGACTTGTGCACAACTTGGTTCGTAATCAGCCCCTATTTGACTGCGGTGAACCAAGCCCAGTCCATCAAAACAACAAGTAAAGAGCCCAAGATCCTTGTTAAAGGGCCTAGGATCCTTGTTTCTACTTGGGCCTAGGTACTATCCAAAAAAGGACCCTCACAATGTCTTTCATGGATGGTTTCTCTAGGTACAACCAAATCAAGATGGCTCTCAAGGACATGACCAAGACCACTTTCACCATAGAATGGGGAATCTATTGCTATACAGTGATGCTGTTTGGGCTTAAGAATGTAGGAGCGACTTATCAAAGGATGGCCACAATTTTATTACATGATATGATCCACAGTGAAGTAGAGGTATATTTTGATGACATGATAGTGAAATCCAAAGATAGAGAGGGCCACATAACCAACTTGAGGAAATTCTTCGAAAAAATTAAGGAATACAAGTTTAGGTTGAACCTACAAAAGTACACATTTGGAGTGACTGTCGGAAAATTACTAGGCTTCCTAATGAGTGATAGGGTGATAGAAGTTGACCTATCAAAGATCAAAGCCATCCTGGACATGCCTCCACCCAAGAGTGAAAAAAAGATAAGAGGGTTCCTAGGTCGATTACAATACATTAGCCAATTCATTGCTAAGCTCACCTCCACTTGTGAACCTATCTTCAAACTTCTGAGGAAGAACGAACCCCATACATGGAACGAAGAGTGTCAGAAAGCTTTTGGACTGTTAAGGAATACCTTCTCAACCTACCTATCTTGATACCTCCAGAGACTGGAAAACCTTTACTCCTTTACCTTTCAATCATATAGGATGTCGTAGGAAATGTGTTGGCTCAAGAGGATGATGATAAGAGTGAGAGAGTCGTGTACTATTTGAGTAAGAGGTTGCATGATTATGAGAAGTATGGAAAGTTGCCAGAATGGATCTTTTGAAGTAATTATTCGAGAAACCCGCTTTAAGTGGAAGATTGTCAAGATGGTTAATCTTATTTGCCGAGTTTGATTTGAAATACATGTCTAGGAAGAGCATTAAAGGGGTGCCATATTAGACTTTTGTGTTGAGAACCCCGTAGAGGTAGAGGGTAGTAAAGAAGATTTTCCCAATGAGAACATATTGAATATAGAACTTGGAGCATGGAAGATATATTTCGATGGAGCGGTGAACCAATATGGAAATGGGATAGGAGTATTATTGATTACCCCTGACAGATCCCACATACCTATGGCTGTCAAGTTAAACTTTGGTCATAGCATAAGTACAAAAGTTGTGGAAGGTGAAAGAGGAACACCTAAAGTCTTACCAACAATACTTGGAGGAGTTGACAAGGACCTTTGATGGGATTGAATACATTGTCATCCTTAGAGCTCAGAATCAGTTTGCAGATGCGTTGGCTACTTTGGCCTCCATGGTTGAGAAACCTGAAAGAGTACGGACACGACATTTGGAGTTTGAACAGAAATGCCAAATAGTGCACAAGGAGAAAGAAGGCCATCTTGGCCAAAGAAGAGTAAGGAGTCCTTTGGTATTACAACATCTTAAAGTTCCTAGAGTTGGGAATCTATCCTGATAATGTTGGCAAGAAAGAATACTGCCCAGTGAGGATGATGGCAATGCAATACATTTTGTGTGGAGGTCAGCTCTATAGGAGTTCCTATGGTGGAGTACACCTTCGTTATTTGAAGAAAGAGGAAGCTGAAAGGATCATGGAAGAAGTTCACTAAGGAATTTGTGGCCCTCATATGAATGGAAAGATGCTAGCGAAGAAGATTTTGAGGATGAGATACTACTGGACTACAATGGAGACTGATTGCATAAACTTTGTGAAGTTTTGTCATGACTGCCAGACACATACCAATCTAAACCATGTACCACCTAGTGAGCTACCTTTTCCCATGTGGGGCATAGATGTGATTGGAAGAATAGCTCCTAAAACCTCGAATGGACGCGAGTACTTTTTGGTTGCCATCATTTGCTTCACTAAATGGGTGGAGGCAACCTCTTATTTTGTGTCGAAAGCCAAGCATGTGGCTCGATTTATAGAGAAAAACATTATTTGTCAATTTGGAGTGCCACAAGAGATCATCTCTAACAATGGGTCTCACTTTGAAGGGGAAGTCCAAAGGATCATGGAATTATACAAGATCGAGCATCACAAGTCGTCGCCATACTGACCACAGACTAATGAAGTTGTAGAAGCAGCCAATAAGAACGTCAAGAACATCCTAGCCAAGATGGTGGTAACATACAAGGATTGGGCCAAAAAGCTCCCATTTGCTTTATGGGGGTATAGGATATCCATTCGAGCATCAACTGGGGCAACCCCCTACTCTTTGGTGTATGGGAATGAGGCAGTACTTTCCATTGAGATCAAAATACAATCTTTGAGAGTATTGGTGGAGACTAAAGCCTAAGAAGGGGATTGGATGAGAGAGAGATATGAACAATTATCTTTCATAGATGTTTGCAGAAGTTAAGATGCTTCAAGAGTTCAGTGAGTGCAGTAGGTTCCATCTCTTTCATCTCAAGCTTGCGATCACGATAATGCTTCGGTTGCTACCAATTGAATGGAACGAGGGGATGATGAATCAATTTAAGCTTCTCATACAACCATATCCGAGGGAGAAAAAAGAGAGCATGAGTATTGAGTGGAAAAAGAAAAAAAAAAAAAGGAAAAAGGAGAGATATATATAGACGATATAAGGAGCATCGATGGGTTGAAAACTAAAAGGTAATCCATGCAAAAATTAGAGGAATCCTGCTAGGTTAGGAAAACCTAAGCAAAAAATTTGGGATCATACCTGAAGAAGAAGAAGACTCCCCGCAAAGAAAGTTGCTTCCTCCTTATGGATGACATCCAAACCATTGAGAGTTTCAGCCAAGATGATGGCTACTGGGTTTTCGCTTCCCAAGTTTTTAACCACATGAAGAATTCTAGGATCCATGTGAGGTGTCTCATGCACAAAGAAAAACCTTGCAAGAATGCAAAGACAAAAGGCGTTGAGATGATGAGATTGCCCTATTCCAGTCAAAGGAACATCTTTCTTGGAAAATTACTTGAAAACCCATAGAAACATTCAACTTGTTGGACTTACACCACCTCTTGGCCATAGATAGATGGACTCCCAAAAGTTGGTGAGCTAATTTAGAAAGATTCTCCTCAAGAGTAGGAAGGATGATGGCACCAAAATCATACTCACCCATGATTGCACCAAATTCTTCAATAGTAGGGCACAACTCTACGCCATTGAATTGAAAGACATGCCGAGTAGGGACCCAAAACTTAGGCGCAGCACGCAGAAGAGGCTCATCCACTTTGGTTTGATGGATATGAGAAGTGTAAGAGGGGAATGAGAGCATCCTTGAAATTGAGATTGAGCTTGTTGATCCACAAAGAGACCTCAAAAGGAGTGAATTCTGCCATTGGGAACCTTGTAGAAGGCTTTTGTAGGCTTAAAACACGTTTTGTGAAGGTTTAGGAGCTCTCACGGTTGTTTTATAGTGAAAAAAGTTGGCTAGGGATTTCTGCTTACGAGTATGCGTGCGCATAGTCGAAGTACGTGTGTGTACAGTCCAAGTATGCATATGCATGGTCACTTGGGTTTTCAAATTCCTTTTCCTTTTTTGAGTGTGTTTCCTACATCAAGTCTCTTTTTTTAATGTTTCCTATGGTCTAAAGGATTGTCCAAGACAGATTCGGACTCAGAATTTCATCCAAGAGTATAAAGAGAGAAAGAGCAAAAATGAAAGAGAAGAGAAGGGAAACTATAGCATGCATACGTGGCGCGTGAACAACATGTGTGCAAAACAGAGGGTAAGCTAAAGAGCTTCCGATGCTTGTGTACTTTGTGTTTGTGTCTAGATGAGCATATAACAGAGAAAAAGAAACAGTCCATTGTAGAGAGTAGAATCACAAAGATTTTTCCAGAGACAATCAGGTCTTCCTTGTTAGCCTGATCCTTATTAGTGTAAGACCGCCTTGACTTATAAGTAGTGCAGTTTTTGCACAAAATTTGGGGCAACAAAATGCAAAATCACATTCTTTATCCAACAACTCTCACTACAATTGAGATATTAGATAAAGAAGGGGTAATTGTTGATACTGTATTCTGTCTGCCCTCAATTCCTCAGAAATTCCAAAATAATCATTTTTTCACTAGAGAACTGCGGGAATATCTAGATTATCATGGTTTAACCCGTTTGGGCATGGGAGAGTACTCAAAGTGCCATTTTAGGTTAAAAAGACCAAAATGCCCCTAGTCAACCCATAGTTGACCGAATGTCAAACTTGGTCAAAACTCTACCAAAATGAAATTTTCCATGTTTTCACATCAAATCTGAGACTATCGGAGATTTTTATCAACTTTGACCAAATTTGACCTAATGTTGATTCCTAGTGACAACCAAAAATGAAATTTTGATTCGATCGTTGAATTGGTATAAAAGCAACACCATTACAAAGAATATTATTAGAATTAGTTTTTGTTGTCTGGAAGTAGTAGTCGTAGTAAGTTGTTTTTGTATGACTTTGTGTGTTATTTCCTGTGTCTACGAGATTATGTGTATAACTATGTGGTCATTGTGTGATAAGTTGTTATGATATATAGCTTTTTGTTATTTGGCAGCTCCAAAACATTTTTTTTTTCTTAATTTAAAAAACTAATTATTTTTAGTTAAAATAATATTGAACTTATAATGAAATAATCAATGTCTTTTATTTGATTGGTAGACTATGAGAAAGCCAACTACAATATGTGACTTTTTAAAAAGAAATATACAAAATATTTCAGAAGCCAATACTAGTGATACAGTATTACAAATCTGTAATGGCGATATTCCAATTTTTGAAAATCCTCAAAAAAAATTTCATAAATAACTCTTTGATTATGAAAGATGATTTTCTATTAGGTTCTTTAATTCATGGAAAGGGAAAGATGGTTGCTAAATTTAGTACATGATAAATCATAAATAAGTTTTACAAGTTAAAAGATTATCAATTTCCATTTTGATAGATGATTTAGTTCAAATGTATTAGAAAAAAATGTTTTGTGTTTCCATTTTTTGATTTAGTTCAAATGTTTTGCTAACTAGTTTGGATTCTCATTATAAAAATAAAAAAATTAAAAAAATAAAAAAAATTATCACTTTTGGCACCCGAAATTTAAATCTGGGTTCTGTCCCTGATGTTGCACATTTGGTCCAAAAGTATTTACTCTTATAAATTTCATTGTTCATCACTCAAAGCCTGACTTTTTTTTAAACAAGTTTGCCTTGCCAGATTCCTTCCTCTCCCTGAAGTTAAAACCTCACAGTCACAGGCCGAGAAGCACATAGTAGAGAATTGCTATGGGCAAGGCAACCACCATTCCAAAGGTAACCCTGAGAAAATTGAAAGATGAGAAATAAATATAAGTTTTTTTTTTTTTTTTTTTTTTTTTTTTTTTTAATTATAAAAAATCAATTTCATCTGTCATTTCATAATTTTCTATTTAAATTTTGTGATGATAAATCTTTCTTAAAAGGGAAGAGACCAATAAACTTACGAAGTGCTAAGTATGTCTGCATGGACATTGTACTCCTTGGCAAATACAAAGGAAACGATTGCTTGTGGAAGGGCAGCCTGCATTCAAGAAAATATGAATAAATAATTATAGTGTATAAATGGAAAACTATAAAAGCACAAAGTTAATATATGTTTACAACAAAAAAAAATTTTAAAACTTTTTTTTAAATATTATTCTTCATATAGTTATAATATGCTGCTAATCTTGCCGCTTAAACTCTTTCACCCTAAACCTCCAGACACTTTATACATAGAAAAGTGTCAATTAAATTACAGGTCTCTTGATTAATAAAACTAATATATGTGCTATAAATATTTTTGTTTGATGGGTATATATGTGCTATAGATTAGCTACCGGTTAACTAGCACCTTTTTAGATTCTTTTATGAACTAATGGCAGAACTTTCAATGATAAAATGTTACTTGAGAAGTAACGCATATTAAGACGCATATTAAGACGCACGAATACAAATCATTTGTCCCATTTTTTATGTACCACTTCATACTTCACTAATTATGGTTTGTTATATATTTCAATTTTTTTTCCATTTTAAATTTTGGTTACTTTATAAGAAAAGTGAAATAAATACTTTTTTTTTTTTTTTTGAGAAAGAAGTGAAATAAATACATGACAAATTGTGATTAGTAAAAAATAAAGTATTATATAAAAAATGGCACATAGGATTTGTATTCCTAATGCACGCTTATATATTGGGGAAAAAAATATTTGCATGCAAACCTAATAAGTGCAGAAATTAAAATAAATAAATAAAACTCAAAGGATTTGTTAGTGGTTTTTAAGGCCTTATGATATCCACGAGATCTTGGATTTAAAACTTCTTGCCAACATCTTAGGGCCACTCCCAAAAATTTATTCCTTGTAATAACCTAGTGTGTGGAATGAGAGGACATCATATACTAAATAGAATTGTTAGATATTCGAAGGGTCTAAATACATTCGTTATTAATTTATATATATATGTAAGGACTCAATTTGTAACGACCCCAAATTGGTATTAGGTTTGCACGTTTAAGGCCCAAACAATATAATTTGTAGAGCGTGGGTATTCAAGAACTAGATTAACTTTTTAAAGTAAAACGATTCAACCTCACGTTTATGGTGGATTAGAACCAATATAACAATTTGTTTTACTTTGTAACTAATACAGCACTTTGGTTTCTTAGTTTTTTTCTTCTAAGTGTTCTTTGTGTTTTTCTTTATGTTCCGATCCTTTTCTGCATGCTTTTCTTTCATGTTATATACCGCCCTCCTCATACCATCTTCACCACACACGTGTAGGTTGGGTTCAGGGGATCTCTTTATGTTCCATCTAACACCTTCTAGAACCTCCTACTAGCAGCTGTAAGGCTGCTTCATCACTGTTTAGGCATCACTTCCACATTAATGCGGCTAGAGAGTTGGTTGAGAGGCAATTAATGTGGAGGCAGCTGTTGCCATAGATATTTGTTTGCCTTCTCTCTCTTACCTTTGGTCCCTTATCCCACTTTTAGTGGTGACGTAGCTCCGAAGTACGTTTGTAACAAGATGGCGCTCTGATCGTCCTCGGACTCATATTACCGAGAAGGATTTTGTCCTCGGATGAATACTAAACTCATCTTTCATGATATTCACTCTTCCTTTCGTTTGGTTACCCCTTCAATCTGATATGGGCCTCCTCGGACAGGTTTGCATCCTCGGATGGGCCACAGGCCCAATTAACTTGACTTTAATAATTTTAGTGACTGACCGGCCCCCACAATATATATATATATATATATATATATATAAGAAAAACGTTAAAGTTACAACCAATTCTACTATAAAATATTACATATTAACATGACTAGTAATGTGATTGGTATCATATCAATAACATTATAAAAAAAATATTAAATTAATGCACTTTTGTTTTGATACATTTGTTTGCAATGCTTATGTATGTTGTTAAATTTGTATCTCCATTGTTAATCCTAAACAAAATAAATAAAAAAATAAAATCATTTAAGATGAGATTTGGGATGGTCTACCTGAATGATTGCAACTTGCAATAGAACTCCACGAAGACCAACGGCTATAGAGGTTAAAGCAATCACTGCTGGGCCTGCCAGGAACCGAACAGCCATTGAGAATACTGCCAAAGATTTCCCACAAGCAATGATCTTTGGCTGTAAAGCCATGAATAAACCTACCAATCATGTACAAAGGTTCCATAAATTATTAATTAGCTTGCAAGAAATTAGTGTCTCATGTTGTAGAGTACGAATTACATATTGATGATTATATTAGTTTTTGAGAGAAATATATACCTAGAGCAAACATAGACATCCCCAGACCAGTATCAGATATTATCCAAATGGATCCACTAATAATAGACGGCATTTTGATGTGAAACCTAATAGAAAATAAAAGATGAAATATTTGATTAGTCAATAGTAGTGGAATTAGCAACTATTTGAATTATGTGACTATTAATGTACAAAAGAATTAATGAAAAGAAAGTAATGATAGTTTCACAATACTTATTATACGCTTTTTGTACACATGGTACAACATATCCAAAGAGAAAACTAAAATTTTATCTGAAATTATATATGGCATTGTCACATAGCCAATTATAAGTGATGATGTAAAATAGAAAGTGTGTAATAAGATTTTCTATGAAAAAGAATTGAAATTTTCTGGACTAGCATGGTAACCGGTAAATTATTTTATTTTTTTATATAAAAAACATGGCAACAATTGAATTCAGGGACGAAATCAACAAATTAATTTTAGGTAAAAGAATATTCTTCCAAACTAGGTGAGAAGCATACATACGCTTCTTACCTAGTTTGGAAGAATATTCTTACCTAGTTTTCAAAATCGCTAGAAAAAAACGTTGGTGTACGTCAGACGAGTTTTTTTTTTTTTTTTTTTTTTTTTTTTTTTTTTTTTAATGATACACAGACTTTATAGTTAAACATAATAATAATAATAATAATAATAATAATAATAATAATAATAATAATAATAATAATATTCAAACATTATCATGATATGAGGAGTAATTATTGAGTACTTCCAGAGTACTACAAATATGTGCTCCTTTCTTTTACATAACTGTGGGTCTCATTAATTAAATTTATGGTGAGACTCACAATTCATGTGAGAAAGAGATTTATGATACTCCCAAAATATTCAATAATTTTCCCGAAATTAAAACATAACAACAAACTTAAAAAGGTAGTAATAATTACAAAAGTAATTTCTTTGGAGACTTTAGTGAGCTTCATTTGAGAAGAAAATTCTTTGAGAAGTGTGAAGGGCACATGCTTATAGAATAGAGACTCTTGGAGTACCTGGGAGATATGAGAGACCATGCAATGCCTAAAACACTTGAATAGGTGTTAGGGTTTCTAATGAGCTTCCTCCAAACCATGATGAATATGAGCTTTGTCATGACACTTGCGGGAGGCATTTGGTGGTTCTTTCCGCCATTTACTTCATCCATACCTTTTTCTCCACATTTAATGATAAATAATTTAGAAATACAAGCAATTACTTAAGAATACCTTACCAAGAGGATCAATGAGAACATTGGTACACATGAACAAATTTCTGCTTATTATATTTTTGCAAGGAATAATTAATGATAGGGACACAACATTTTACATATTTTATGTTATAACGGTTAACGTGATCTTTTGCCATTAAAGTAATATTATTTTCACTTATGTTTGAAATTGACACTACTTTTGTTTTGCACTAATCATAATAGATCATTTTCATAGTTTTGTAAAAAATGTTATGTAACTAAAATTATTGTTTTACTAAAGACAGTTAAATTGAAGGTAGTATATGTAATTTAACATATAAATACCTTAATCTCGACAGTAAGGTGACTACCTTCAGTTTCAAATGCAAATTAAATTAATTAGTAGAAGACAAATATGGTGAAGGGTTGGACTGTGAATGCACCTATTGAAGGAGTTTTTCCCTGTTCAATTTCAGCCTCTGAGTTCTCGATTATGAACCCAAAGTCTGTGGAGCTGGCAGTTCCGTAGTTGATAGGAGATGATGCAGTTGGGCTCCATGCAAACATGTGAAGCTGATCCTTATAATGCTCTGAACTCTCTCTCCTTATCTTCCCAGTTTTCAACATCTCATCCTCAAAATTCAAAGAAGTTCTTGGTGTCACTCCTCTTGAAGATGGCAAGGAAAAAATATCATCAAGAGGTCCAACTTGAGAACCATTTGCATATCCACGGGAGGAAAAATCTGCTTGGTTAAAGCTTGGAGCCCTTGTTGATTGTTCTCGGAATGATTGTAGTGAATATATCTCGACACCAGATAGGTTAGAGGCTCTTGGAGGCATAGAAGATGCAGATGATTTCCTCACCACTACATGAAGATTACCATCCTCACGGATCTCAGCATCAGCTTGTAGTGGTTCAAGACCATCTAATGAAACAACATCAGAGTCAACTTGGAAGGAAGCAATGGACCCTGCATTCTTGGGGAACTTCTCAGTGATGAGAATCTTTGCTCCTCTGTATTCAAACATAACGAGCAAGAGAGTATTCCACGCTACACCCTGAAATACTACAATTTGGACCATTAGAGAGGCTGAGAAATCTCCATACATGGCCTTCAGGAGGGGGATGCCCATGACTAGAGTGTTTGGAAGAGTAGAGAGAGAAAAGAGAGTAATCGTCCACTCAAGGCTACTTTTCTTGCTAACGATTTTCCACAGAAAGAGGATAACAAGAATTACTACTTTTTGTAGAGAGTCAGCCGCGATGAATTGATAGTGCATTTTGTAAGGGTTATTGGAAGCAATGAGTTTGAAGGAAAGAAATGGAATAGCAAAGACAGCAACAAACCTGTTAATGCCCGCGCACTGTTCCGGTGTGAAGAGTTTCCACCACCTTACAGAGGCGTAGGCTAATGTCATAGCAACATACAATGGCACAAGTGCCGCAAGGACATCATAAACATCCTTGCCGGTGATCATTGGCACTAGATTAGTTGCTAATGATCAAAGATACAATGTGTGGATGTCTCACTGTGTGTTTGTTCATATTTTAAACCGGAAGAGAAGGAGGCAAAGTTGAAGAGATACTCTTTGTCCTCTGAAAACGAGAACAATGTGACGAGTGCAATGATTTCATTGTCCTCTAACAGATGGGTTCATTGAATTCAATCAGCACTGAGAAAATGCTTCATTTAATTTGATAGTTCTTATATCTTGCCAAATGTAGTTTTTTAATAAACCTTGCCAAATGTAGTTAGATGCATGAAAACTAATCCTTTCAAAATTTATAACGTGTCAGTAGAAAGCGTTGATATAGTTCAGTCCTTACCTCATCATTTCAAAACCGCTGACCGGTTGACCTCTGATCTGTTAAAGCCATGGTTTTAAAAATTGATATAATCAAAAAATCGAAAAATGACTGGTTATCGATTTTTTAGTTTAATTGGGGTTGAATTGATGGTTTAATAGGTGATGTCATAAATATTTATTTTATAATTTTAAAAATACTTAAAAATGAATATTAAGTTTACAATTGATAATATCTATTGAAAAATAGCTATTTAAAAAAAAAATATTAATGTTGTGGGGTCATAGAGCCCAGTAATATACATCCACCTTTTGTACTGAGCTTGAGGCCCATACCGAGGCCCATAATCACATATGAAGAAGACAGTGGTGATCATGGCAACTCAGGAAACCGTGCAAGCCAAAGCCGAGGTAGAAGAAAAGTGATTTACCGACAAACACAATCTTCCAAAACACTCCTAGGAAAAAGATAAGTATAACAAGTAAGCACATTGGAACATGGCGGTAGAGCAATTCTAGGAAAAACTGCTGCCTCCACATTAAATGCTCCACAACTAACACTCTGGTTGCATTAATGTGGAGAAGACCCCTGAACAGTGTTGTCTTGGCAACCGCAATACACAGAAAGCCAAAAAGGGATGTCCGATGGGACAGGTACCCAAGTAAGAGCTCAGATGATCAACAAGTGTGAGATCAGGATAGCTCAGACTCAGAGGGGACTATATAATGGGAGAGACCCTCCATGAGAAGGGGATCAGAGATTTTACCAGAGAAAACACTGTAGTAATCTGAACTAACTTTGTAACCATTATCACTATCACTCAAGAAATAATAAGTTAAAACTCCTCGGACTAGTGCCGAGGATTGAATTGCTTGCTCAAGTCCATATTTGTTTTACTTATTCATTCTTTAAATCATCTTCAACTGTTGTTACACTTATCAAAGTCTAGTTCTTCTATCCACTCTCTA
This sequence comes from Quercus robur, assembly GCF_932294415.1. NCBI lineage: Eukaryota > Viridiplantae > Streptophyta > Magnoliopsida > Fagales > Fagaceae > Quercus > Quercus robur. The sequence goes on along the minus strand of NC_065534.1, from coordinate 27,713,634 downwards.
CAAATATATTGTATTGGGCTTGAATTCACTTATCCTTTAAGAATAGTGCTTAAACCCCGTCTCTACAAATGTAAAATTGAGCGAAAGAATTAAAGAAACCTAAAGTGTTTTTAATTACCTTTATTTTAATTGTATGAAAGTTTTGTTTTCATTAGTTCGCCAGGTTGTAGGAAAAATAAATATTTTTTTTAACATCAGGAAATACATACATTGGACAAGCTTAAATTGTTATTATTGTTATTACTTTACTTATTAAGCACTTGAACAGTTGAGCTTCACTTAAAAAATAAATAAAAATAAAAATTTATAATCGGCACTGTTAACCACACCTATCACTCTCTTCTCTTGTCTCACAAAGCCACCGCCTGCTGATTTTATTTTTTAATAATAAATAAAACACAACCCATTGTTTTGACATTTGTGTCATTAATGTTGTTGTCTTACACTCACACCTACCCTCCACCAACTCTTATCACTCCATCTAGGGGTGTCCAAACTAACCTAGACCCAATCAAAACTGATCGGACCAACTGGACCCATCAGATATGGGTCGACTCCAAATAAATTTCAGTTGACTATAGGTGTAAGCATTTAAATCCAACAAAACTCGGTTCGGATATCGGTTTTGTATAATGGCAACCTGTTATAACCGAACTGACCAACTCTCATGAGATAAGTAACTCTTTCTATATGTATAACATGTGTCTCTACTTGGTTGGCCTTTAAAATTCTACCTCTTTGCATGATTGATACGTACCAAGCCTTATCTCTTTCGTTCCCTTATTCTATGCAAACTTATCTCTTACATTTTAAAACTTATCTTTTATCTTTACCAAACATTACCTCTGATCTGAAGCTATAACTCTTGGGATTTCTCTTTGAAATTAAAAGCTAAAAACCAAATTCATCTCATTTGCAAGTGTGAGTACTGAGTTCCTTTGCCATCGTTCTCTTTGAAATAAAACACAACTCATCCCTTTCTACTTTCACTTACTCTTACTTATCACTTTTGCAATCTTTCGATATTGTAAGTGCAACAATTGGCCATGGGTAATATGAATCTGGTGAGGTGGCTGTGGTGCGATTTGATGTTGTGAATTGTACTGTGATTTGGGGTTGTAGATCTAAAGCCAACTGCCAGCCCAACTGAATCCGACTGTAAACCCGAAGGCAAATAGCGGTCGAAGACCTGATGATTCTCGGTCGACGGCAGGTGACATACTTCAACACCCGATGAGATCGGGTCGAGTCATGGGTTGATCCTCAACCCGAGTTCGACCAACCTATGGACACCCCTAACTCCATCAAAACAGAAAGGCTAATTTACGATCACCATTCTTCCACCGTACAGAGTCGATAATCTTTTTCTCCTAAAAAATTCTCAATGCGACTAACAAATATGTTGTACTCACCCATTCAACCTAGTAGATCTGGGGAAAAAAAGTAGGGTTTTGCTAAAAACAAAGTACCATTTTTTTATCTTTTTCTTTCATTTAGCAAAACCAGTTAAACCAGTCCAGTTTCCAGTTAACACGGTTAATTAAAACGGACGGTCCTAGTTAAACTTACTTTTTAAGCTATTTTCGGTTTTTAGGCATAACTGGACCGAATTAATGTCCAATTTTCGGTTGAACCAGTCAAACAGGCCAATCCGATCCGATTTTTAAAACCATGGTTAAAGCAATCATAGCATGGTACTCAAAATAACATTTAGCCAAATATATAGCTAAACTCACCAAAAAGTATTGTGTGCCAGGCTTAATATTTTAATGTGTAAAACTAATAAATGAATAGTACATCAATACATTTAGTTTGATATTTGCTGGGTTATAAATAGATTGACCCCTGCTAATTATTTAAATTACCCAAGTTGATTAATTATCTAAATTACATGCAATATTGTGGAAGCATGAATAAATCACCAATCTAAACTAGATTACAACGGAAATTAAATTGACACAGCAATTTGTTGACTAATGAGGAAAACCTTTACAAGGCAAAAACCCCCCATCGGATGAATTTTAGGTTGAAAACTCGATATTCTAAATGCTAGAGCTTGTTTAGACCCCCAATTCTTAATTACAGCTTGATTAAATTTATGCTTAACACACTTAATGCGGAATATACATGATTACCAAATTAATCAATCGAAACATTCAACAATTGCATGGATGAACATATAAGTGCAAGGCAAATATGTAAAGGGCAGTAGGGAAAGGAGACTTAAACCTAGGATAACACGACGATGTGTTATCGAAGAGGAAAACCGAAGAACTAGGCGTAAAAACCTCTCTACGGCCCTCCAAGCCGAAATGATCCATTAGTGAATAAGTTGGAGTATATAGATACCAAAAAAACTCTCTAAGCCTAATCTACCCAAAGTACTTGTACCCTCCAAGCTCTAGCTATCAAAAGACTTCTCGGAGTCTTGTCTTTATTAGCTTCCCGAATCCCGCAATACTTTCTGATTGCACTGCCAAGCCTCACTGGCTTATTTTGGCAAAGACCCAATACTTCCCAAGCTCCAAAACACTCTCTACACCCTGAATAGGTGTGGATTGTATTTGGGTACAAATCTAAGTATTAAAATCCCCAAAAACATAATCTAAGGCTTATTGTGGATTGTGTTTGCACTTTCCAACCCTCATTTGAGAAAATCCCAACTATGAACACAAAACCCCCTAAAAACATAACCTAAGGATTAAAATCAACGAAAAGTGTTAAAGTTTATCTTAGAGATGTTAATGGAATGTAAAAAAATTGAAATTGGTTGGGTTTTGATGTAGAAGCATTGAAAAAGAGGATTTGGAGAAGATGGAGTCATAATAGAGTCATATGAGGAGTTTTGGACCGAAAACTCACGTAATACCCATGTAAACACTGATCTAGGCATTTCACGAAACCTACTGCTTGATGACCAAAAATTGCCAAAAATACATTTTTCAGCTTAGAGACTCACGGCCAAGTCACGAATGACTCACGAAAGACTTGGACCCCTATTTTTCAACACTAAAATAAGCTTGAAACAATGAAAAACAAAGTAAGTACAAAAATTAAAAACAATGAGTGATAAAAATCACTTCCAAATACAAATAAAATGATAAAGAATCTTTTTGTTTCAATCATGATAGACTTAAGCATATACACATCATATTCAAACACTTACAATCACACAAATGAAATAAATATTCATTGAACATTAGACTTGTATGTTACGTGTGATTATCAAGTATGAATTAGTCCATAGTCTTGTAGACACTGCATTTTGTACTCCTTACGACTTAAGCCCCCGTTCTCCAATAATGTTGAAATTCTAAAGCCTAAGGTTGGTTTAGGGCTCGATCAAACTTAAATTGACTTAAGGAAGGTTTTTCTATGGAAAGTATAACTCTTTTATAAACAAAATAAAGGCCATGGAAACCCTAGGGTATGCGTACACATACACGCGTATGCATACTCAGCCCTGCATATGCATGCTAGGGTTCAAGAAGTTATGAAAGGCACAAAGGAGTAAAAGAAGAGTTTGAAAATAAAAAAGAAGGATAAGGCGTAGTAATAGTAGAAAGATTAATTTCTTGGATCCATTGTACTAGAGCAATCCGAGAAGAATGATTAGGATCATATTCTATCCTTTCCTACAAGTTTGAATGTAGTAGGAGCAGATCATACTCTCCTTATTATGTCAGGCAGAGGTCATACTCGCCTTACTATAGCTGGCGGTCATACTCTCCTTACTACATCAGGTGGTCAAACTCAAGGCGTAGAACTAGATCTCCTTACTACAGTTGATGCAGGTCCTACTCTCAATTTGCCTATCCTCACAGTCAATCACTTATTAGCCAGCATGATTAGTCTTACTCTCCTTATGATTCAAGGTACCACTACAATTCTATCTCTCGAAGCATGTCACCTAGGCCAAGAAGGTCAAGGCGGAGCTACTCAAGCAGTGTCTCACCCAGGCCTAAGAGGAGCTCTGGGAGGAGCTACTCACCCAGTTTTTCCCCAAAAGGAGGGACCTCTAAGAGTTATTCTAGAAGCGTTTCACCTAAACCAAGGAGCACAAAGATTCGATCGTAGGGTGGTTCGTCCAGGCATGGATACTCTAGAAGCTACTCTAGGAGTCCAAGTGGGAGTGTGAGTCCAAGTTCTAGATCGATTTCAAGGTCAAGGTTTGCGTCTGCTAGTTCTAAGTCTCCTTTCGGGTGAAGAGTGAAATGTCTTGCGCATCTAGCATGCTAGGAGTGACCCATTGAAATGTTGGCGTGGACAAACTAAGTTACTGTATTTTGGGTAGTTTATGGTTTGTCTATTAACTTATGAGGTATATGACTCATTTTCTAAAAATAATCAGCAGCTTTTAGTTTTGCGAATGATCTTTGTCCAAATCATTTGTTTGTGTCAAACGAAGTAACTTTCCATTACTTAGGTAGTGTTGGGTACATATCAAAAGGAATATTTAACTGGGTTTTCCAATTACAGAACCAGTTAGATTTAATTTGGGACATACCTTCTCAGTGTCATCCATATTCTACGATACCTATCTGATAACGATCAAGGGATCAGTGAATTTAATAGCACAGATAGTGATGATGTTGAGGGCCTGAAAGATAAGAAACAAGAGATCAAAGGTGACCGGTGAAGACCGACCAAAAGTCCTCCGATGGTGAAGTTAGTGAACTTGGATTTCTCTGTAAGAAGGGAGTGATTTCTTAAGTAAAAATGTCTGAATGTCTTACCTTCTCATTGAAGAATCCTTATATAGCATGTGTGGAACGGTTATCTGTTTAATAACCGTTCCTAATGTCGAGGAGTCCGGAGAATTTGGAGGTAACTTCCATAACCGCCATGGAAGTTACCTCAGTTAGACTTGCGTTCCATGGAGAATTTGGCACTTAGTAGTTCAATCAAATGAGCTCGTCCATTCTTCAGAAAGGACGGACGATACTATCAAGGACAAGTCGTCCTTGTCCAAATGATTCTAAGGATGGACGAGCTTCCCATGCTGATCTCGTTTGTCAACAGGGCAGCAAAGTACAAGAACCTCATGGCTAGGCAGTATGATACAATGGTGAAGCCAAGGCGTTTCAACATAGGAGATCTTGTCCTGAGAAAGGTCTCTTTGGCAACCAAAAACCCAGCACATGGGAAATTGGGCCCAAATTGGGAGGGACCCTATAGAGTTATTAATTGTAAAAGGCAAGGATCCTACTACTTGGAGGCCCTGGACGGGAGAAAATTGGAACATCCTTGGAATGTGGAGCACCTGAGGAGGTACTATCAGTAAAAGTGAGCCTGGACGAAGTATTACTATGGACGAGCTTGAATCTTGTCCGTCTACTTACGTTCTACTTATGTTTGATGCTGTTTGTGTTTGCTACTACTTATGTTTGTTGTTGTTTGTGTTTGATACTACTACTTTATTGTAATGTTGTGTCATGGTTATAGACGAAGTTATGGAGTACTTAGTAAATAAAAAGGCATTAGTATGCATGTGCCTTATCTGTAAACGATATTTATGTTATGTACAAAATGTTGTGTGAATTTTAAATCTCCATGCTATTCTCGTTCAAAGCTAACCCACAAGGTGGCTAAAAACAAAATTTTTAGTAAGACGAATAAATTCTCTGGACGCGGAGATGTAACGTCTAAGCTTTCCTAAGGGTAAAGCAAAATAAAGGCACCCTCGTCCAGATCAAAGGACGATGTAAAGCCAATACCTTGTGCAAGCCTAAGGCATATTCGTCCATAAGGGTAAAGCAAGATCAAGGCACCCTCGTCTAGATCAAAGGACGAAGTAGAACCTATAACTTGAATAAGCCGAGCCCAAGGCATGCTCGTCTATACAATGGGCGAGGTAAAGCATAATGCACGTCCAGACCATGGACGAGAAAATCCATAGACGAGTGTTTTGAGCTAAAACCCAATCCGTGGGCGAGCAGGGTATATGTCTCATCCTCATTAAATATGGAAATCAGCTTAGTCCAAGGACGAGTAATTACCATTTTATAAACAAATTACATTTGGTGAAGTTCCAATAAAAATGGTAAAGTACACATGTAAAATATGGACGAGTCAAAATGAAAGGTTTCGTCCATGCATGTATGAAAGAGAAATAATTGCATTCATTCAATTGTTTTAAGGGCGGATGACCAACGTCCAAACACCCTTATGACTCGTCCTAAAACCATGGACGAGCTTAATGTATTTGAGTTACATCAAAAGGTCCCACAACAAAGGACTAAACAAAAAAAAACAAAAAAAAAAAAAAAAGGAAAAATACAAAGTTTTGTAAAATCTTGTCCTTAAGCAGGGGGGGCATCCAACTTGGGATCTTCTTTGGACGGCTAGGTAGAGGCACCGTCCTCAATGTTAACATCCTCGGAGCTGGTTTGGAGAAGAGAACTGGTAGCAGCGTTCAAATTAAGCTTGATGGAGTTGAAGTCTACTTCAGGGAAGTTTTCAACAGCGTCCAACCTGAAATCCTCAAAACCTACTGCGTAGTTGCGATCCAATAAGTCTGTAAATTCTTTGGACGCCTTGAACTCCGCAACGGCATCTTCTTTAGCCTTAGAGAGAAGAGTACTCAACTCGTCGTTCTTCTTTTGAATATGATCAAGACGAGTATCTTTCTCCACTATATTAGCTCTCAACTCCTTGATTAAGTTTTGATGCTCCGTTGCCTTCTCCTTAGCCTTAGCAGCTATCCCAGCCCATTTCTTACTCTCGTCCCTCACATTTTGGATGGTCGTCTCCAGTAAGATCCTCGTCTTGTCCAACTCAGTAGCCTGCCTAGACGCTGTGATGAATTTGGACATGGCCTACAAGAGAAAAATACTTGGTTAGACGGCCAAAAATTATGAAATAGTAAAGACGAGACGAGACGAGAGTAAAGTTACCTTAAAAAGATCATGAACACCTGAATGTTCAAAATCTTTCAGGGACATGTCATAACAAGCATTTATGTCTTCGTCCTTCACAGCTTCCCCGAAGCGTTCCCAAGCCAAATCCTCATTTTCAATAATGTTCGAGGATACCTTCGAAGGAGGCTGAGACGAGACAGATGTAATCGTCCTAGGAGGGGTCTTGGATGAGGTAGTCTCAACAGGTGGAGACGCATCCACGTCAATTGTTTGGACGGTAGGATTGGACTGAGGAAGGTTGGGCTTGGTTACCTTGGACGACACATGCTTAACCCTTTTGTCACGACGGCTGGGGAGACTTCCCAAATCCAAATTTTTTGGCAGGGACTTCCTCTTATCCCCAGCAGACGAACGAGTCTGGGATGGAATCTCAGGACGAGCATCCCCAGCCTCAGGACGGTCCCCTTCACCTATAACCTCTTTTCCTTTGTTTCCTTTCATTGTTGCCATTCCTTAAAAAAAAGAGGAGAAAAAGAGAAGTTTTTAGAACTAAAAAAAAAAAAAAAAAGGGAAAAGTGTGTAAGGGACGTTCTAAGTTTAAAACTTACTTCTCCTAATTGTAATCTCGTATGCAAGTGCCTCTTCAAAAGGATTAGGGCCTAACCCCCACTTAGCAAGTCGTCTAAGCGTCACTAAAGAATGAAAATTCTTATCTGCGTGTAGGGGAGCTCTGTGGACGCGATTACGGTGAAACTTGCTAAGAGAAGGTCGTCCAACAGCTGTAAAGGAACAAGTTAGAATATCAAAAATAATAATATATATATAAAAAAAAAAAAAAAAAAAAAAAAAAAAAAAAAAGAGGAGGGACTTACCCTCAGGACGAAGGTTCCCTAGGTCCCCAGTATAATGGCCAAATGTGTTCTGGCCAACGTCTGAAGGATTTCCAGCCCAGAAGCCGGAGACGAAGAAAAACTCCGTCTTCCATTTTCTGTCAGACGAGGGTAGGGACCTAATCATTCTACAATCTTTGCCCCTAGCAGTGAACTGGTAAAAGCCAAGGGATTGGTGGATTTCTAAAGGTTTATAGCAGTAGAGGAACTCGTCCACCGTAAGAGGACGGTCCCCCCCGAATACCTCCCTTCATAAAACTTGCATAGAGATGACTAATCTCCATGCATTTGGATTGAATTGACATACTCCTAAACCTAGCCTAACTAATAACTCCCTAGTAAATGCATTTAAAGGAAATCTCAAACCCCCCAGAAAATAAGCTTCATAGACACCTATCCCAAAATGAGGATCACAGCACCATTCTCCACAGACGGGCAACCTAGGGTTAAGCTCGTCTGGGATTTGGTACCATGTCCTTAAATTATTTAGTCTTTGCTTGTCTGTTTTGGAAGGGATATCTATTGCACAACTGTACACAGTTACTTCCTCCTCGTCCAAAGGGACGGACGGAGGGACTTTGGACAAGGTGCCTGCCTAGGACCCCGAGGCCTTTCTAAGCTCTTGTTGTATAGCCTCCAAGGGAAATCCAGGGACGCTGGAAACATATTCCTCGTCCGTAGAGTTCCCCCCATCACTACTACTAGAGCCACTAGAACTTGTACTACTTTCGTATTGGTACTCGTCTATGGCTTTCTCTAGACTATCGCTAGACGACATTTTTTGAAAAGATCAAAGAGAAACCTAAAAGACGAGAGAAGAAGGAATACCTGGCTCTAAGACGAACGAAGGCTATGGACGCGAGGAAATTCCTAGACGAGGTTCTAGACGAGGAATGTCAAAGAAGGAAAATCTCATAAATGTAGAGGGCAGCGGAGGAATTCCCCTATTTATAGGAGATTGACCTGGGCATATAAAACGACACAACCAGTTAGGAGATGACATGTGTCGCTTGCCTCGAAAAAATGAATCAACGAGACTCATCGCCAATAAAAAGGTGACACGTGGCACATTGGTTCATTAACTAGTTGTGCACGTCCAAGGACGTGTCAACAGGTCACCCAACTCGTTGGACGACCCACATGGACGAGGGGGCAACTGATGGTGTCACAAAACACCAACTCTTGAACTCGTCTATATGGCTCGTCCGATAAAAGGCGAACCAGGCAAACAAGGTGATCATCCCAAGCGTCCATGTTGACCTCGTCCGTCTTTAGACGGACGAGATCAGCATGGGAAGCTCATCCATCCTTAGAATCATTTGGACAAGGACGACCCGTCCTTGATAGTCTCGTCCATCCTTTCTGAAGGATGGACGAGCTCATTTGATTGAACTACTAAGTGCCAAATTCTCCATGGAACGCAAGTCTAACTGAGGTAACTTCCATGGCGGTTATGGAAGTTACCTCCAAATTCTCCGGACTCCTCAACATTAGGAACGGTTATTGAACGGATAACCGTTCCACACATGCTATATAAGGATTCTTCGATGAGAATGTAAGACATTCAGACATTTTTACTTAAGAAATCACTCCCTTCTTACAGAGAAATCCAAGTTCACTAACTTCACCATCGGAGGACTTTTGGCTGGTCCCCACCGGTCACCTCTGATCTCTTGTTTCTTATCTTTCAGACCCTCAACATCATCATTATCCGTGCTATTCAATTCATTGATCCCTTGATCGTTATAAAAAAAAATAAATAAAAAATAATAATAAAAAAAAAAAAGAAGAAGGAAAGAGGCAAGTTACTACCCAGTAGAAGAAAAACAAAAAAGAAAAACAAAAAAAAGAAAAGAAAGGCAATGTTACTTCTAGGGAGAAAACATTTTGGTGGGTCCGGAGAGAAAACACTTGGTCCCACTATTTATTTTCATTCCTCTTCACTCAACCAAACACACTCCACAAATGTTTTCCTTCCAATTTTCTCTCTAAAGTTTTTCATCCATCTTATTTTACCTCCAAACAAACACACCCTAAAACTAGCTGTGCATCATCAACTTTCTTTTGTTATGTTTGAAGGAGACTCCAAATATGTTACTAAATCTCTTCATCAACCTTCCACTAGCAATCTTGATTTCCTAATGCCATTGTTTTGACTTCTTTAGATATCTTGAGGGGAAATTATTGTGTACTCTCAGAGTACCATAAATATGTATTCCATCCTCTCACATGAATGATGGGTTTTACTAATTAAATTCATGGTGGGACCCATCATTCATATGAGGGGGAGGAGTACGCATTTATGATATTATGAGAATATCTAATAATTTTCCTATCTCTTGAGGGTTGGGATTTTTGTGTCCTAAACAAAATATATTAATTTCTTGGCTCACAATATTGAATGCTGGCTTGCTCATTGCAAGTAGGATGAGCCCCTAAATATCCATTCTCTCCACGTCTTGGTCTCCTCCCTGCGCACAAGAGATGGATCTTGGCCCTCTCCCTCTCTTCTTTTTTTATTTATAATATTATTGCTAAAAAAAAAGTACTTTTTACAGTACACATTCTCATCCACCATCACCCATTAGGTGGGCTTAGGAAAAAAAAAAACCTAAAAACCTCGTCATCTCTTTTTTTTTCGTCACTTAGCAAAAGAGAGAGAAAAAAGATCCATATATTCCGTTTTGGTTGTATGTCAAATAACATCATGTATTATAACTAGCATGAAAATAACATTCTGTATCACAAACATGAAAATGATACCACATCAATCACTTAATAACCAAATTGTCATCACAACCCTCAATTTATTTTTTCATTAGTGTTAAAAGAAAAAAAAAAATGCGATTCCTCTTTAATTAGAATTATTTAAAAAAAAAAATTCTTAAGCTGAAAAAATAAATTATAGTATTAACAAAAAACTAACAATCCAACCAAACAAAGCTAACTTTGAAGTCTCTAGGTCTGATTGGATGAAGGAGGAGGGAGGAGGAGTAGAGAAGGAAAGTATAACTCATCATTCAAAAAGAAAATTACTGACCTCTTACCATATTTATTAAATAATAACATGATAAAGCAATTCGTAAAACAAATGTTTTTTTAAAAAAGTAAAACAACAATATGGTGAATTTAATTGGCAAGCACCGGGTGACTTATGTCTCTTATTGGTTCTTTTCTTCTTGTAATTCTTATTTCTTATGCACATTAGATTATATGAGGACAGGAACCAACAGCACTGTTGTTGCAATTATGGTACACGGCATTCCTCTATGTTCCAGATTTCTTTGGCATACTGAGCAATTGTCCGGTCACTGCTGAATTTGCCACTCCCGGCGGTGCTTAGTATAGACATCTTTAGCCATCTTTTCCTATCCCTGCAGGCAAATATGTATTGTAACATATATTATGACCCACCACACTATGGAAGAGCTAACTTTGAAGCTTATCTAGAACCAGAATCAGCTTAATTTGTTAAATAAGGATCAAACTTATAGTTAACGTGATCGACCCACAACACTATGCTTTGGCCGTGTTCTATATTCTCAGTTCTATCATTAGCATATCATTTTAAGAGACTCAGTTGAAAAATGAATGCAAATAATCAATCGTTGTATGCAATATTATATCCAGGGGAAAATCTATAGCTCAGTTGATATAGATTAAATCTCACGATTCCCTTGTCTACAGATACAATTAATAATGTGCAGTCCCTGATATGGTGCTTGGGTTTATTATAGGTGCATTGTTAGTTCCAATGACTACACAGGCATGCGATTTCCAGGAAGGGTTCGTGCTTTTGGCTCGGCTCATGCTCAACTCTTGAGCTTTGCTTGAATAGGCTGGTGAGGGGGCTGTCTAAGCATCCTAGTTTGAGCAGTTCATTATTTTTACCGTTCAGCAAATTGGATGAAGTTCACATATTTTATCTAAACCAACAAATGGTAGCTTCTTAGTTTAACAACCCAGACAAAGGTTGTAGTTCCAGACTACAGATGAGCTTGACTTATTTAGGCTGGTGCCTGGTGGAGCTGTCTAACTACAAAGCTTAAGCTTACATGTTAACAAGCCTAAGTTATAGTCTAGTAGGTCTAGTAGCATGCAGAGTGATGATAAAATTTAGGGGTGCTGATATCTTACTTGTAAGCTTCATCTACTCTAGCCTGAGCATCCATGTAGCTTGGAAAGTCTTGACCGACAAGAAAATAATCACCACGACCATAACCAGAGTTCCCCTCTAGAGAGTCAAGGAGTGGGTTGAAATCATAGCTTCCAAATGCTCCGCTCCTAATAAACTCCTTAGCCTCCTCAAACCGAGGGTCTGGTTTGAACTGTGTGATTCATAATAAGAGCCAATTTAGATCAAGAAAATATCACAGCTCACTATTAAACCAAAATATTCAAATAGAAACAGGAAGATAAATAGTAAAATTGTAGGAAAATTATCATAAGAAACAACCATTCTGTCATGAAATAATGTGCAATTCCTGTGGTAATTATCTGATTATGGAACTCAGCCTATCATAAGTTTGGCTTTACTTAACCATAGTAACGCTTTGCTTGAATCTATATCAATTAGGCTTTGGCAAGTCTTTCAGCCACTCTAAGCTCCGAGGCACTAATGCCATTTCTCTAATAGTATAAGATATAAAAATTTGTGTGACAACTTGCCTTTTTAAAGATAAAACCCTTTTTTTAAACCAAATTTAAAGAAATTGCAAACTTTGTACCTTTCCATTCTCTCTTTCCTTGCGCAGCCTAGGGACTTCATCTGCTGTTGCACCAAAGAGGAAAAAGTTCTCCTCCCCAATTTCCTCCCTGATTTCTACATTAGCCCCATCCAGTGTACCTATAATGAGGCAACCATTGAGTGCAAATTTCATGTTGCTTGTGCCACTTGCCTCCATGCCTGCAGTGCTAATATGCTGTGACAGCTCACTTCCTGGAATAAGTATTTCTGCTACAGATACATTGTAATTTGGTACAAAAACTACCTGGAAAATGTTGCCAGTTATGAGCAGATTAGTTTAGAATAGACCTTGATAGCAATGTTTATGTATAAATAGACACCTATACAACATGCAGAACATAATAAGAAAGATTATAATATTAAATTAAGCGACATATGGCATGCCAAAATTTTTGACAGCAGCATAGGTCTTAAAATGTCTGATATTGCTTTACAAGGAATGCTCATTTATAGTTCAATTTTCACGTTAATTGACTTTCGCTGAGTTCTAAAAATCCCAATGGAGAAGGTATTGCTAATTTTCCAAAAGGAAAATAAAGAAGAAGAAAAAAAAAGGTGAGAATGAAGTGTACTGCATGCTGCTTCTATGCCATACACAGGTAAGGAGAAAGAATAATAAGGGTTGAGAAAATCTGAGAGCATACTACACTTATTAGTATTCTATAGATTCTGTACTCTACTTTCCAAATAAACCATTTGATCAAAAACATTCAACGAGGATCTTAACACCCCATGCCTTGCATTGATATCAATGATCATCTTGACTATGAATGAGTAAGAAGCATCATAAGCATACCTTTAAGCAGGTTCATAACAAATCTCTCTCTCTTTCTCTCACACACACACAAATGGAAAAATGAAAAAAAAAAAAAAAAATGCATGGCAGACCAACCCCTTCCAAAACATCTAAGCAGTAATTCTGGAGCCATAGAAATGCTTATACATAGCAATCCCATCAACAGAAGGATCAAACCCTTTTTCCTAGACAATGCTAGGAATGAGCATAATCTGTATGTTTTAACCATCCTTGTCAACAGTGCGGGAATGATGATTTTATATGTAAATCAAATTTAAATAAAATTACCTTCAAGTAGCTATTGACCTCAGGATCATTGTTGACAACAGCACCAACATCATTCACCAGTTTGACTATTCTTTTAGCATTTGTATATGTTGCAAATGCCTTTCCACCAATCATGATGGTGCATGAAGTTGTCTTTTTCCGCTCTTCAGGGCTCATCTCCTATCATATTCAGTTTCAAGGAAGTTCTCAAAGATGGTACAAGAATTATGCTAAATCAAGGATGATAACTACATTCTAATTAATCATGAGATGTCTTTTATACCTTTAAGTTCTTGTATCTATAAATTGCTCCCAGAATATTCAGCAACTGTCTCTTATATTCATGGATCCTCTTGACTTGTATGTCAAATAGACTATTTGGGTCAATGCTAACCCCTGTGACCCGTTCTATGTACTCTGCCAAACGCTGCTTATTAGCCATCTTGGCAGAGGCCCATTCAGCTTGGAGGTCCGCATTGTTGGCAAACTATTGGAGAAAGCATTAGTAATGAGTATGAAATTTTTGTGATTGTTAAATAGCATCCGCACCCAGTGGTTCTTTAACCCATCTATCGCATTATTGTGGGAGTGGGTAGTGCCATTTCAAACATTTCTAAAATATATATTTTAAACATACCTGTCGAAGACCTGTGAGGAGGTCAAGGTTGATAATCCATTCTTCAGTTTTTAACCATTTGGTTATTATGCTACTGAGCTCAGGACTGCAGAATCGGAGCCATCGGCGAGGAGTAATGCCATTAGTTTTATTTTGGAACTTTGTTGGCCATAGAGAAACATAGTCTGCAAATAACTCAGACTTCAAGATATCACTATGTAACTGGGCCACACCATTTACCTACAAAGAGACAGACAACAAAAGATTACTAAAATTCAAATAAATTCAATGCTTAAATAAATAGAAGCAGATGGGGTTTCCACAAAAAAAGGGAAAGAAATAGAGAAAAGAAAATCAAAAGATAAAGCATCTGAGTAACATTAACCAATAAAAAGTGTCTCCAAATGTGATAAAAACAAGACTTATTTGGACAATCTCAAGGGTGCAAAGACATTGCAGCTTTTGGCAGTACTATCATACATGGATGACACTTAGACAAGATGTATGAATAATCCTAAATACCAATAGTTCTGTAGAAAACTAAAAGACTCTGCCAAGTAAGCTACATGAGATGCTCTCTATGCAGATTTTCCCAAGAATAGACCTCTTACCGTATGTGCAGACACCACACATAAATTTGCCATCCGCACAACTGGCTTTTGGGGATCGTTATCCAAAATGCACATGCTAGGAAGCTTACTTTCAAGGTCAGGTCGTGCCTTACGTATCATTGCAATGAACTGCATGACATATACAATTTCATACTTAAAACTCAAATACTATATACATGAAACATCATAGATATATATATACATATATTTTTTGGGGGCGGGGGGGGGGGGGGGGGGGGGGGGGGACGATAGGGGAAGAAGAAATGGGTAAGGAATATACTCTCTTGTCTATTTCTCCTATAATCTCCATATGGCGAGGAAGAAGCTTCCACATCACAGCTTGTGACCATTTCTCAAGTGCTTCAGGAAGCACTGTGTGATTAGTGTAGGCAACAGTCCTGGTTCAATCATTAATGTATGAAATTGAGCTACTAAAAAATGCACAGCTAAAACATGCTGAGAGACCAATAAAGAAAGAATGTTCTTCTGCAACACCCTCAGTGAAAATGCTCTAACAAACATAAAACACAATGCACCTTGTTGTGATATCCCAAGCTTCATCCCATCCAAGTCCTTCCTCATCCATTAGTAATCGCATCAGCTCTGGGATTGCAAGTGTAGGATGAGTATCATTCATTTGTACTGCAACCTTGCTAGGAAACTCAGACCATTGCCGTGATCCCTTCCCTAGTTTCCTCTCCTTAAATCTGAATATAATGTCCTGTAATTGGTCCCATGATTAGAGCCAAAGATGGTAAAAATTGCATAGTGGAAAAACAACTGTACATGGCTTTTTATCAGTGAATGAAAGGAAAATTAACTTGAAATAATTACAATAATCAACAAAGAAAGTGTTAAGTACTCGAATTAGGGCATCCATAATGCAAGACGACTGTACATTATTTCAATAGATCCCATAGAAGCATAATTTCAGTGTGATGACCTCCCTTGGTTCTTATATTTAAGAGAGTTAAGGATACTACATTATGCATCCTCATGCACTGACCTTCATACGATTGGTTTGCAATTTTCCCTTACATTAAATGGTTTTTTTTGTGCTTCTAGATTACATCACTGGAAGAAGTATTCTATGATATATGAGAATTTAGTAGCACATCAGCATATTCTAAGTGAGAAAGTCAAACTGAAAGAAAGAATGAAAAAAAAAGGGCAAAAAGAAAAAAGATAAGGAATTAGACAACCTGAAGTGATGCACTACATAGAAAGAATTGTTGTTTCAGCCGTAAGAGCTTTCCATTTTCTTTAGTATCCCCAGGATATAGAACTGCACAGATCTGCAAATGCACCATTTTGTTCAATTTTTTTCAGGAAAAAATCAACATGAATATGCGAACATATGTAATTGTATAAAAGTGAGTTCACCAGAATATTATCTAGTTAGATATCCGGTAATAGGCATAAATTTAATAAATAGAAAACCAAAATTTTTAGCAAGATGAGAAAGTTAATTATGAAATTTATTTTTTCATAAACTGAATGGTGCCTATTCTTTGATTCAAGGGGTAGGTCCACAAATGCTTGGCAGACTACTCTTTTCATTAAAAGGAATAACCATTAATCAATTCTCCTGATCACTATAGTATGTTTGTGCAACTACCTCTTCCTTGGCTGAGTAACCATATCTTTCATGGTTACAATAATTGATAACCAACCTGTTGAGCACGAGAATGAAGTTCTGCAGCAGATTCGTATTGTGAATCATTAAATTGGAATAGGTCAAAATCCTCAGCGCAAGCTTTTGCTTCCCAGAGGCGAAGACTAATGGTGTTCTTAGTTTTGTATCCTGGAATTGGCACATCATAAGCCAAAGCTTGCACCACCTCTCCACCAACCCAATTTCGGCTGTAATACACACGGAAGCATTATCAGTTGTCTTGGTTTGAAATGGCACATTATTAATGAGAAGGTAAAAATATATTGATCCTCCTAAAAATTCCTTTATATGACAGGTGTTATGACTAAGTTCTTTGTTCGCTTTTTGGAAAAAAAAAAAAAAAAGAAAACAGAAAAAAGAAAAAGAAGAGTACTATAAAAAATTGAAGTAAGAACTTCCACCTTTAGATCGTGCACATGTATTTTGGTATGTCCCAAAAAAGAAGCAAGAAATTTAAATTGGGATGACAGGGAATATTAAGTACCACATAGTGAATATATAAAACTAAATGACAGATCTTCAATTGGCACTTACGATCCATTGGGATTAACCTCAACAGAACCAAAGAATCTGACAGGATATTTTATGTCATGCCTAACAACTTCCCAAGGACTAAACTTCTGCATAATTTCCACAAACATCATTAGTGTTCCATAAATAACACAGTATTTGACAGACATTTTGGGTGAAATCAAACCTCAAGCCAATCCTCGGCAATTTCTTCTTGGCCTTCCTTGGTGATCCGCTGCTTGAATAGCCCATATTTGTATCTCAAACCATACCCCCATGCAGGCAAACTTAATGTTGCCATTGAGTCTAGAAAACATGAAGCAAGCCTTCCCAGACCACCATTTCCTAGAGCAGCATCTTTCTCCTACAACAAGAAACTGAATAAAACCACTGTCGAGATCCATTTGAAAGTGAAACAAACAAAAATCCAATAAAGTAAAGATAATTAGTTCTTATCAAGAGAATAACAGAATGAGATAGTGGAATCAGATTTATGTTTTTGAATGAGGCACAATGATTATTGACGGCTCATGTCCACCAGGTAGTAGTGACAGTTTATATATGTGGAAAGTGGAATCCATTTTATTCATATGGAAAAATATGGACTCAATCTTCATAAGAAAAGTATCAGACAGGGACTTCATTTTTTTACACCTAAAAAATTATACATAACTTGACAAGACCAATTGCACATCATTTAACTAACTGGAATTATCATAATTGAACACTTGCGTTAGATTTTGCACAAGTGAAAAGTGTAAAATCCTCCATTTCGTTGATTAGGATATATGGACAAAGGCTCCACAAAACAAGTCTTAAATGACCTTTTTAGACCATGAAAGTTTAGTTACTGGAGAAAAAGGAGGGCTACCTGCTCAGTAATTTCCTCAAGTTCATGTCCCAACTTTTTCAAAGCATCACCATATGCATCTTGAATGTTAAGATTCCCAATTGCATTGGTCAAAGCTCGTCCTTGAAGAAACTCCATTGACATGTAGTATGTTTGTTTGGGATCAACATTGTGAAAATGACGGTAGGTCTCATTCCATTGCTGCGACCAACAATGAACAGTAAAAACACTAGTCTAGCTCCATGAACAATGAAATACAAGTAATCTAATATTTAACTGCTGAGAATGGGCACAATCATTATACGAATTCAAAACCATGCACCAACTTGCTTCATTGCTACTTCCCGTGTTTCTTTCATTGAAATTTTGACAGTCTTATTCTGCTAAAAATTCAGACCATCCCTTAATCAAAAGCAGTCGGTCCACATACTAATAGCACTGCAGTTTAATACTCAATGCGCCTATAATTGTACAGACCGCTATTCCTAAAACCATTACAAACTGAACTTAAGATCACCAAGTCATGTATAAATATCTGTAAATAAAAAAAAAAATTCCGTTCATTTTATTTTGTGAATGATCACAACATGTATCCATATTGCTGATAATCTATTAAGCATTTTTGTCGCCTATATTGGCATAAGAGAAAAAACAAAAAATGTGCACGGATCGAATCGGAGACGAGAATTTCACACTACAATTCTACCAATATTTACACATAAGGAAGCAAATTAGGTTGTAATCAGCACGAAATTTAAACCAAATTTAACTTCAATGGTCAAATTAGTTCTTAAGATTCACATTTTGTCAGTTTAGTCCCTCAGTTTGGCAAAATGAATCAATCTGGTCCTTCCGTCCAAATTTGCTGGCAAATGAAGCTGTTTAAACTTTATCTACTAAATTACAAATATTTAAGCAACAGTCGTTTGTTAACAGATGTGGACAGAAGGACTAGATAGACTCATTTTCACTAAGCGAGGGACTAAATTGAGAAAAGGCAAAACCTTAAGGGACTAGTTTGAGTAAATTGAATTATAGTGATGAGAAAAGGTACTTGGATGAGACGATCGCGAACACTCTCAGCGGTGGCGTAGTAGGCTTGCTCAGGCTCGAACTTGAAAGGCGAGAAATGAGGGCTGAATTGCGCGTGGTAACTGATATTCGAGGCAATCTCCGATGGCTTCTCCGCCAGTGGATGCGCCACCGCCGGAACTTTATGAGCAGCATAAATGCCACCGCCATTCTTGTTAGCTTCTTCTGCCATCTCTCAAATAACAATCAACAATCAATCTGTTCTGTATATAAAACAAAGAATCAAACTACTGTACATATAATAATAATGATATAAATACAGTGAAGTGAAGTGAAGTGAAGTGAAGTGACGTGAAGTGAGGCTAGTAGAGAAATAAAGAGAGAAGATATTTTTAAAGAGAAATCAGAAAGTAGAAGCAATCTTACGTAAAATCCAAGAGAGAAAGTGAAGGGGAGGAATATGCGAGAGGATACTTATTATATTTAAGGGAAAATGGACAAAGAGAGACGAAAATATCTGAGATTGAAGGAGAAGATAGGTTATGAAGGGAAGGGAAGGGAAGGGATTGATTTGATTTTGAATGTGAGGATCACAATGATGTTCACATGGAAATTGGAAATTGGAATGGAAGCAAGCAAAGCCAAAAGCCAAAAAGTGTGTGACTGTGTGACTGTGGACTGAGACTGATTGTGGATTTTTTGTATATTTAAAAAAGGAGCGGTGGAGGACACGTGGTCGCTTTCAAGTTTCAACCCGTAGCGCGAACCACGAGAGTGAATCTGAGCCTGAGCCTTAGCTGACGGTTGTTATTTATTGTATATAACTATATATATAAAGTGTGTTTGACTTCACGGATACAACTGACTCAGCTGAGATTGAGAGATTCATCTGTAACTGGATAGAACGCGCGATTCATCGAAAACAAACGGTTCTGATCATGGGCCGGACCAGCCTACAGATCTCAATAAAGATTATTAATACAGGCCAGAATACACGAATTGGGCCTGGCTCTTAACCTCGAGCCCCAGCTTTAGCAACAAGGATCTGGACTTAGGACTACCCATACCATAAGCCTGCTTAAAACTTAAAACGCTAATTATTATTTCACATGGTGAGTTACAATTCCGTACACATTCCAGCTCAAATCACAATTTCAATTATAATTGTAAAATGATGAAATCGTGTTTTCAGCTATGTGTCATGCACACACAATATAACTATCACCGCTCAAACTTAAAATTCAACATATTAAAAGCCAAATGACCTATAGCACACCTCTTTGCATCTTCTTTTATCATATAGGTAAACCTTGACCACTGTAACTAAAATTTGTGGCTATTTTGTAAAAAATAGTGTCAACCTATATAAAAAAATAAAAGCTATTTTATAAAGTTATGGAAAACTATGTACTCCATTATAATCTACAATTATGTACTTGTTCTATCTTCCTTATTAGTTTATATTTGTCTTTATTTACTACTCATAAAAAGAGAACAACTCTTTCTGTAAGAACCAATGTAAGATAACTCTTCTCTACAAAACCTAAGGTTTCTCTTTCTTTGTCACCACCCAACAATCCATTGGGTTTTTTTTAACCCTTTAATTGAAAGTTTGGATTCAATAATTTAGTACTAGCATTGCATGTCTTTCATGTGAAGTGGAGAGTATCCATTTAGTAATGGAGATTTAGTTTTTCATGGATCTGACTATATACATTATACCATGTCATTTAAAATCTCAACATAATCCCTCTCCTCCCATTCTCCAAAAACAAAGGGGGAGGGGAACCATGAGATCATCATTCTAAGCTATGATACCATATATGATTTGCAAGAAATCTCAATGAACAAATCTAACTTCTTCAGATCAAACTTTCAAATAGTCCACATTGTACATATGTCTCACTTTCTATCATAATCAAACGGAGGTTGTCTTCTTCTTCATGCTATATCATTAGAAGTACAAACAATTTGGCATATACATTACATATCCTCTTAGACTCAAAAAGAATGAACAGTCTCTTTGAACTAATAACATTTGATTTTTTTTTTTTAAAGCTTGCTTTGCCCTAAGCTAACCTCTGGGTTTATACACAAGAAAAAATTGCAAAGATGCAGGATAACATTGTTTATCTTAAATTCACACTTGCCACTCGATCAGGCAGAATCAAATTTGATGTTCTCACCATCTTCAATACTAAAAGATCCCTGGGCATCTCTCTCAGGAAAGTTTGCAGAATGATGAGAAATAAGAGTAGTAGAAGGAGGAACAAATCTTTCTTTAAAATCTTTTCGTATTTCCCATAATTCCTCAGCACATTCTTTCATGGAAGGTCTTGATTTTCTCAAAGGTGCAAGGCATGTTTGAGCTAATTTGAGTACCTTCTCCAC
This sequence comes from Quercus robur, assembly GCF_932294415.1. Lineage (NCBI taxonomy): Eukaryota > Viridiplantae > Streptophyta > Magnoliopsida > Fagales > Fagaceae > Quercus > Quercus robur. The sequence goes on along the minus strand of NC_065534.1, from coordinate 27,692,389 downwards.
TACCATGTTTGATGCCGGGCACCTATTCAGCCTTGGATCCATGGCAAGTACAACCTCTCCATCTTTCAATTTCTGAATAGCCTGCAAACATGAATTTGTTTATCTCATTAGGAGCTTCTTTGACATGTCATATATCATAATATTAAGCGAGTCTTTGACATTATAAGAATTTCCATTACTAATTCAGTTATTGTAATAATAAATGTTCGAAGATACAGTGCAACGCTATGCAAGTTTATTCTCCTCATTGACTAACATGGTAAGGCCCTTTTATCCTTCAAAACAAAATGCGTATATATTTTCTGTTGTTTTCATAACAAATGCCATTTGATGTTGTTCATAATAGGAGCTGAAAAAGTATCACTTCCTAACCAACATAAGCTAATAGGTTTAATATTTGAGTTTAAACTTTAAAATGATTATAAAGTAAAACTTTAGTTGTTTGTCAGCGTAAATAGTGAAGAAGCTGCATTAAATGGCTCTCAGTTGATGGCAGAGGATTGGTTGCACCCTTGAGCCAAAAAGATATAGAGAGTATTGAATTTTTTTTTTTTTTTTTTGGAGGTAAGGCTCTGAAGCTTTAGCACAAAACAAATAGAGAGCAGAGACATAATGCTGTGCATTTGAGAAAATGCTCAGCCATTGTTATTCGAGCATAGAGGGGGTTGATTTTTTGCTTCAGCTATTATTTGAAGCAAACAACAGAGAAGTTTGAGCTGAGGTTGAGCTCTTAAGCTCTGTAACCAAATTTGTGAAGAAAACCAAAAGTGAGATTTTGCTAGTTTATCCCACTTCTCTCTCAATTTGGTTCTTGATCTCATGCATTTGTTCTTGCATCCCCATGATATACCCAATATCCTAAAAGAATCATGCCTAGTGCTTCAGAGAAATACCCATTTTATTAGCACAATCATATTTCATTCCTATGGAGAGTGCTTGAGAAATTGAAACCATAGAGCCAAATATCTAGTGAGGTTCACTGCAGTCAAATCTTCAGGGAGGTTTCTTGGAGTGCCAGAGGTTTTGGCTTGGAGGAAGGATTCCAGAGGTTCTGGGACCATCAAGGTAGAAAAGCAAGCGGAGTGTTGGCAGAGGTTGCATAGAATTTAGGCGACAAAGGATTTGTTAGTCACTGACTATTGTAACTGTTTCTTATATAGTGGATTTTCTTTGAGAATGTTTGTGTTGCCGTAGTGGTTTTTCCATTGGAAATGTTTTCCTTTCATTTTTCACTTGTAAGTAAATCAGGTGTATTTGTTGTGATACCTGATGATTGTCTCTAAGACACAGGAGCAGGACATATGAAGGGGTAGATGAGACTGGTCATGGCAACTATAATAAGTTCATGTGATGAATGTCTCATATGCAATACTAGAAAAAAGGTGGATGACAGCAGAGGTTGAATGATGCGACTCCAGTTTTATCTAGGAAGTTCCATGTGACAAATGTCTACAAAAAGTGACAGGAAAAGTTTGATCTTTTCATCTTGATGATATAATAGTTTAATACGTCAAATGTATTATTATTTTCTTCCGGTAACCAAGACTGTGTCAAACAGATAACCTAGAATTGATCTGGTCATCCTTGAGTTTAGATTTGGTTAAGATAAGTTTTTTAAACTTGAAAGAAGTCAAAAGTGAAAATTTATAAATAATTCATCATCATGAAGATGAATGCAACTGACAAGCCAGTTTATAATTGCATGAGCAATGGATTGTGACTGCCGGGGCATATCCAACCTTTGGGCATTATGAATTTAGGCCTTATTTTCAACTTGTAAAAAGAAAAAACAGGATCAAGACTGTAATATGCATTTTTCTGCTTCTAGATTGGTTTCTACCCTCTCTTGCTTTTCCATCTAGGCATCGCTAAACAAACTTCCTATATTTTGTTTAGAATAGAATGCTTTCTTACGATATTTTAGTATTTCCATCAATTCTCTGATTAACCAAGGTACATGTGCAATATATGAATCAGCAGTTAACACAAAAAACACAGACTACTAGTACTGCATATTGATTATACAAAGTGAAATCATATATTATATCATAAAAAGTGTGTCCAGTTATACATGCAGGTGTGTCTTACACGCTGTGATTGCACCAAATGGATGCCCTCTCTCTTTTTCTTTATATTTTTTTTTCATTTTTTTTATCCTTTCACCAATGCGCCACACTATGAGTATATTAAAATTATTAACAAAGTTTGCTCTAAATGAAACTCTATAGTCAATGTTTAAAGAAGTGAAAAGATATTACTTCCATTAGAATTATATTACCAAAAGTTTCTAAAAATTAAAAGAGTTTTCATTATTTATTTTAATAATCTACCAGGTGTCTCAATGAAAGAAATACGTGTCATATGATGTGCATTTGCTATATAGTGCACTATAAGTAAAAATTAATTATTAAATAATTTCTCTAAGTAAAACTCTACTACAAAACTTTCAAGAAATTTAAGATATACTTCATTTAAAACTTAATTATCAAAAGTTTTGAGAAATTTTAAAAATTCCAGTATTTTTTTGGAAGTTATTTAATAGTTTTATTATAATTTTTGGTTTTTGACAAAAACTCGGTCTTACACATTGTGCTTTACAGTGTAATTTAAGGCAATATTTGTTGTTTCATTTTTATTATCCATTTTATTGTTCAATTTAAATTTTATTATTGAATTATTTTGTTTAATTTACATATAGTTTTTATTATGCATGGTACAAAATCAGTAGTATATATCAACTATCATATCTACTTATATGTGACTTTAAACATTATATGGTCCTAATTAAATTATTTTCAACTCTTAAAATCAAATGACTAGGCATGGCTTTGGATCTTGTACTTAAATAAAGAAAAATAAAAAAGGCATGGCTTGCATTGTGTTCAAAGCAATAGTTATGCTGTAACTAATTCATTAGATACTTGGAAAATTTGGCACATCTTGATGCAAATAAGGCTACTTCAGAAAATTACTAGGTAGTATTTGTAGTATTTCTGGGATGACAGAATACTTACCCATCTTATTGTTACTCGCTCAAGCGATGGTCTCTTTGATTCAATGGGTTGTCTTCCAGTCATCATTTCTACAAGCAATACACCAAAGGAGTAAACATCACTCTTGTCAGTGAGTTGATTTGTCCTGAGGTAGTCAGGATCCAAGTAGCCTACTGTTCCTTTGATTTGAGTTGAAACATGACTTGTATCAGGATCTTTTGCAGCCAATTTTGCAAACCCGAAGTCTGCCACTTTGGCACGCAGTTTCTCTGTTATGAGGATGTTTGACGCTTTAATATCTCTGTGGATTATTGGATGATCTGTTAATTACATGAAAGAAGTTCAGATCTTCAAGTGCTGTCACCAAAAAAGAAAAGAAAAAAGGTCTCGCAAAGAGTTTTGTTGTTGACTAAGGAGTACACTTCTCAAAAGGCCTACATTTTACTTTTAAATGATTCTTTATTTTTCAAAATGTAACAAGTGGAAAATTCCCAAGGATTTAATTGTTTGGATCTGTATATTATAAGTCCATAAACTGGTATCAGATGGAGAGTAAAATTACTAAACTCTTAGACATCTTTGCACTATTCCATGAGTACGGAAGTTGCTTAATGTTAATTTTTGGAGCTTAAGTGGCCCAAGTTTCAACTAAGTTCTATGCATACCTGTGTACATGTGAAGGTAGGTAATTGCATGGGCTATATCTATTGCAATCTCCAGCCGCTCTGCCATTTCAAGTCCGTTTCCCAGTTTACCTGCATAAAAAGATGATTAATCTTTTCATTTTCTTTTCCTAGTTAACATTTCAGCTGTTAATTGAGCAACTGCACTTTCTGCTCATAGGAAAACAGTTCAAGTAATTGTTACAAAAAAAAAAAAAAAAAAAACTTCTTCAAAGAAGACGGTCTCTGATTTCTAACCTAACCATCATAAGATCCAACCAAATACTCAAGTATCTGATTCTAAATTTGCAGTTGGAAGTGAATTGGAGTTTCGGCATTGAGAGTGAAGCCAAAACTTTATCACATGATTCTCTTCTTACAGGAAACAAAGATTTTCCAGTCAATACGAATGAAAGAAAGAGCTAGTTCTTTAGTCTAGAATCATACTCTTAGAATGAATTTTCTTTCATTTCTTATCCTCATTTGATTTATACTGTTCATCTGCTTCATGGAATTGGACAAAAGCTCAACAGGAATTAGTTGTGAACTATTTAGTTTTTCACATACAGCACACATGTATACTTGACTTCTGCTTATGTTTTCCTTGATTCTACTCACAATTATCCTTCAGAGTTATAAATAGTTGTTGCTTGACTTACCATCTAAATGTTCCCGAAGTGTTCCGTTGCTGATGTATTCAACCAGAATCATCTGCTCATCTCCATGCTCCAGATATCCATATAACCTTACCAAATTTAGATGCTCAATCATTGACAAGGTAAGTATTTCATTCTTGAACTCCAATGATAAACGCTTGTCATACTTGTTCTGCACATATTTTCAAGTTGTTATGCACACCAATGGCAAATGACCTATATTTATACTTCTAATACATTTTTGTCCCTTAATCACATCAAATCATTAGCTTTAAATATGACAATTCAAGCGATATTTTATAGTTAGGTTTTACATTGTATCTAGTATTACAACATTATCAATCAAAGGCACCACTATTAATCTTAGTATACCTGTTTCATGCGCTTTATTGCAACTAGTCTTCCATCTTTGAGCCTCCCCTTGTACACTGTTCCAAACGCACCTTCCCCAATTTTATTAGCTGGAGAGAAATTTTCAGTTGCCTTAAAAATCTCTTCCAAGGAGAAATTTCCAACCTGGCCATTGGAAAAAACAGACGAACAATTTGAAGTAGAGGATGCGTATGTTGATGAACTTATAAGGCTGCTTTCTGAAGAGAAATCTGTTGAAACAGCAGAGCATAGGAAATACGAGTGAATTGGTGCCCATTTACAAGAGATATTATTAGTTAAGAGATTCTGGCTTCTTTAATAATGGTAATGCTTTCATTCTAGTTTCATGAATCGACAAGACTGTTATAATAATAATTAAATAATTAAATTTATCATTTTCCAACCGCTTAAGCTTTTGGGACAAATAGAAATATATCATATTAAGATCCTCTCCACTTGAAATTGATCCATTTCATGATTCTAATTATATATTTGAACAAATCTAAAGGTGCATCTAGTACTGCTTCATTAAACTTTCAAATAACGTGACACTTTGTACACCATTAGATCCAAGAAATAAATTCATCATGGTATAAGAGTAGGTAATCTGAGTTCGAACTTGACTCTATAAAATACTGGTGCTGAAGTTGTAACTTGTATATAAAGCTGTACAGGAGGTGTTGTTTGACCAATGTAGATGACTACTATGGGTATGAGATGTTTCCCTGAGGCTCCAATACTATAGTTTAGAACAAAATGAAATCAGAAAACTTACAGGAAGTCCCTCTTACTGGAGCTGTATTTCTGCCGGAATCAGGTTTAAGAATCTCTTCTGGGTGGTTTTGCTTTCTCCTCCTGAAAAGAAGTTTGGTGAAAACTCCAGCAACTTTTTTGGCTGCACCTTTGACATAATCCAAGACAGAGCTGTGAGTTGTATGATTGTGCTTGTTTGTGTAACCATGTTGCAGGTTCAAGTTTTGCCTTCTTTGGTTTGAGGGTGAGGGAAAGTTAAGGTGGCTTGTAGTTTTCTTCATCTGTAGAGAAAATGGACTTTTGGGTTTTTGTGAGTTGTGAGTTTGATCAAATCATTTCCCCAAGATTTGATCTGGAATGGTCTCTCTTGTTGTCTTGGTTGGTTGCTCATATTTAATGTGAGTGAGACTGGTTCAAGCAACTCATGCCATGGTGGTTATTTACTCGTTTATAATTTTACAGTAACGTTGAAATGTAAACTATGACATGGCCGAACGACAGAATTCTAAATTATTAAATTTTGAATTAATCAATGAAGTTAAACTTCTGAATTCGTCCTGGTTTCTGTAGTTGAAGGTTCCAATTTTGGCGGGCTGACTTTGATGACGCTAAAGAGAATGTCAAAGTTGGTGTATTGGGATGCATTTGCGCTATGGGCTGGGCTGGTTTGTACGACTGTACATTATAAGCCCATTGTAATAAACATTAAACAATTTATGTGGATAACTAGATCAACGCGGGAAAGACAATGTCATCACATGTGCAAATGGGTTTTTATTTTGCTTTTGCACTTTTGCTTACAAGAGTCAAGAAGCGGGTGAGGAATTTGATTCCAGGTTGTCCCTTGTCCCCCATGAGGGGCACCCGAATATCACTGAGTTATGAATTCTTAGCATACACTAGAATAAATAACTAAATGAAACTTTGTTGTTGAGTGACATAATTAAAATTATATAACTATCTTTAAATAGACAACATTGTTTGTGTTTTATTAATCAATGTAATCAGATATTTGAATTTAATTAACTAACCTAATATACTGCACCTAAAGTATTGAATCTAATTTTTTTTTTTAATTATTATGAACGTGAATATAATAATAACCTATTTTTATTGTTATGAACATGAATGAATATAATAGTTAACTTATTACCTCTCAAAGAATTAATGCTTTGGGGGACCTAGACGGTAAAAAAGATGTAAACGCTTCTTTAGGTGAATCAAGCACTTCAACCTAAAACGCTTCTTTAGGGTTTTTTTTCTTTTGTTTTGGAAAGCTTCTTTAGATTAGGTGAATTAAGCATTTCAATCTGAAGAGCTGTAAACGAGCTGTAAACGCTTAGGTTAGGTGAGTTGAGCGATAGCCTAACTTCGAATCCATCCAGAATCCAGTGATTTCAAGCCATGGAAGTTTCAAGCAATGGGAAACAAGCACAAGTTTGCGTTGAACTAATTTCACACTGTCGAGACAATGAGGGTTTGAATTCAAGACCTATTATTCCACACCAAAACCCCACCCGTGAGGCTGAGTGGTTGTGCATGTGCTTATTTATTAATTCTTACTTTTAATCTAATAGCCTGACTAAGTCCTTCCTTCATATATCGTAGATCATATGCAGTAAATCATAGCTCGGTGTGTGATATCATGGCGTTGAGTATTGAGCCCCAAAACCTTTAATTCTCTGTTCTTTTCGGTCATTGCTTATGCTTAAAGCCTATACGAAACTTCATTTTCATTCTCCACGAACCTCTTCCTCCTCTTGACAATTTTTAGGAAGAGGGGACTGAAGCCTGTTCTCATCTCATCTTCCCATTTTATGGTTGATCCATGATACCTGACTAAATTAATTTTCCAGAACCAGCCCAGAATTTCGTGGGAGAGTAAGATGCTTAATAAAATTTTAACCATTGTTACTCATTAGCTAACTGAATCAGGAATAAAATTCTCAATCTCACCAACTCTTGTTGCTTGTCTTTTGGGTTCATCACCTTAAAAGATTGTGAAACACTTTTAAACAAAAATTTCTACGGCTCTTCTGAGAAAGCTGGTTGAGATGGAGGAAGATCTGACTTCTCCAAATAAATTGAGAAATCTTTATTTGAATATGGGGACAAGCAAGGAAAAATAACTGTGGATGATCCCAGTACAATACCTCCTTGGAAGATCTACATTTGGTAGAATTAAGGGGAAAAAAAGAAGTAAAGAAATTAAGAAAGAAAAAACCCAGATGCACCTGAAACACAGACCCTTGCTACATGATGCGTAAAATCCATCCACTGTACATCACTTTGAACCTGCATGCTGCATGCTGCACGCTGCACTCGCCTCCTGCTTGGAGAAAGGGGGATGGGGAGGAGGAAAAATCCCACTTTTCAACATTTTCAACCATCCTTCAGGTCCAATCCTTACAGTTGATACAAACCATCAACCACCTATGGGGTGTAGCAAGAGTCTTAGGATCTTATCATCTCACAATAGAAACTGTTTAGCAATAATATAATATAGAGTCCACTAGGAACAGAAAAAAAACGTAAGTGAGAATTCTTAACTACGCATAAGAAAACTAGAACATAGTGGTAACACATTCTGTTAATGCTGCATTAGTTTTTACATAGAATGTACTTACATATGAGAATATCATGGAATTAAAGTTCTTTCATATATCATCTGAATGCTTTGCCAGTGAAACTATTAATAGTGTCCATAAGATATTATGTTTAAGTAACACCATCCAGAAATAACCAAAACATAAATTTAGAACTCCAGAGGGAAAAATAAGCAAGTTCAAAGAATTGACATAACTAGGTATGCAACAGACCTGTTTCATCAAAATTAACTCTCTCTCCAGTAGAAAACAGGATGTAGAAAAGGGCAGAAAGAAAATATAAGATTGATGTGAGCAACAGAAATCCTTGGAAAGAACCCACCAGCTCAACAAAGAAACCAGTTCCAACTGTCCCAAGAATAGCAGCCAATGTTCCAGCTGTATTCGAAATTCCTAAAACCACAATGAAGTTGTTATCATATATCACACCCTTATAATGCTCAGAGACACTCAATACTTGATTTCTAGTCAGGTTCAAAGGCAAATCATATTTTTTGAATATTTAGTCCATCTCTCTATATCTTATATTGAAAGCTCATGCATCAAGGAGGGGAACCTGAGATATTGTCAGTGGAAAAAGCCAAGCAGTATGCTTCACTCATGCACAGCATGTAGAAGCTACTCTTTAGTATACAGAATTGAGTTCAAAACAGGGGTGACTCCAGTATAATACCACAACTACAAAGTCTTAAGTCCCATACTTAGATGTGCCTATAGATTCTCAACAGATTAATCAGGGTTGGCCATATGTATTCTTATCTGCATACTATCCTATCCAAAATTATACTCTGCATCACATTCTTAATTAACATGACCTTTTTTTACTAAGTGTGTGTTTGGAAGCTTTTATTTTGCTGCCAGCTCATTTGCCTAAAGGTCACATAAAAAGTAACTTTAAGCAAATAAGTTGGCTTAGTTGCTTAAAGTCACTTTTGTCTCACCACATGCTTTGTTCTCTCTACTTGAATCAAGTCACTCTTTCTTACAATGCATTCAGCCATTTTTATACAATGTTTTTGTACTTCTTTCACAGAGTGGAATTTTTAGAATATGTAATTTCACACTATCAAGACAAGAAGTTTTCAAAGGAAGTGTGGTTCTGTAATACATTAGATCAAACAAATTAGATATTGATGAGGTATAAGATGAAAGTACCATGCAGTACACCAGAATATTGTGGAGCGATCTCCTGATAACAAATAGTCAAAGTGGAAGGTTAGAGGGAAGTGAAACATCCATTGTAGCTTAAAATTAAAATTAAGAGTATTCACTGCATCAACCTGAAGATTCACAAGAAAGCCAGAATGACTGAAAGATTTCAGTCCAACAGCTAAAGTAAGCCAAGCAGAAGCGATTGATGGACTTTTTGCTGAAATTAAACCAATAAGAGCAATCCCAGGACCAACAAAACCTATTGACTGCAGAGAAGAAGCAGATTTAATATAATTTAACACAAAGTAAGGAAAAAAGGGCACTGGTTAATATACACAAAAGATAAAATAGAAAGATGAAATATGCCATCAACAACCAATTTTCCATCTTCAGTATCACTAGAAATGGGGAAAAGACAAAGAAAGGCAACCATAACCAAGAAAGATATTGATGTTGCAACATGCCCATTTGTCCATTTCATTAGCTGTGACCAGAAATTTAATTCATGTTGAAGAAAATAAGTATTCAGGAAAGTTCCCTTCTAAAAGAAGTTTGAGTTTCACAGACTCGCTTCCATGATATAGTAACTTGATTTTGATCAATATAAACTTTGGATCACAAAAGTTTTCCACATCACGAGATTAATTTACCATGCAACTCATATATATATATATATATATATATAAGATCTTACGAGAGAAATTAATTACTCTTTGATATTAACTTCTTCATTTTGATCTAATTTTTAAAGAAATACTAGTAGATATTACTTACTCCCTTGATTTCTTAATCAGATGAAAAGCAAGAACTTTTCAAATTAAGCATAAGAGTGAAAACCGACCCTGGATTGCAAATTAAAGTAAGGATACAGAAAAATGCTGCACCTGAAAGATCTTGCGAGTTAAAGTGACACTTGTACCACTTTGTATCAACATATCTGACCACATACCACCAAAGTATCCCATGATAGCCATCACACTCCATGGAACAGCACTAAACCATGCTGCTTGCCTGAGGTCAACGTGATATATCTGCAGATGAAATTGTAGTACATAGTAGGTAACATTCAAATAGGCATTGACCACCCTTAATAAAGAACCATAAATCATAGCCAATTATTTGGACTTACTGAGTTAAAATAAATGGGCATCCAGGAAAGAATAACAAAAAAACCCTGCAGAGAAAAAGAAGAAAGATGAAACTTTGCATAAACACACATAATCTACAAATAACAGTAATGAGATTGCATAGACATAGGGTGAATAAGAGATAGATGTATGCACAACACAAACACAAACACACCCACACACACTCAGCGCTTCCCTCTGCACCTGCTTAAACTAGTACTTCTGGGATTTATTCTACAGATGTTGGGGGAAGAGGTGGAAACAAAGCTGGGACACACCTAAATGAACTTCTTCACCTTTCTTTGGGCACGTACAATGGGCAGAAATATTAGGAAAAGGCTACTTTTAGGGCTGAGGAGACTCTTATCCAGGGTGGAGAACAATAGCTACTAGACAATACAATCATACCAAAAGACTTATTTAGCATATATTAACAACATGATCCTTAGCAGAAACTAGTGCAAGATATGAATGCATTACCCAGCTATGCATGGCATTTGCAACAATTAGGGACCATGTTGGCAGTTTACAAAGCAAGCGCCTGAAAGGAGGGATCACTTTTGTTGTCTTAGTTTTATTCTCCGTTGGAAAAGATTTCTGCCCCTTGCCCAATATGTACTCCAATTCATATTTTGATATCTGAGGGTTTCGTTCAGGAGTACTTGATGTTGCAGATAACCATACCAAAACCCACAGAAATCCAGATAATCCAAAAATCACAAACGGACCAAATATTCCACCTTGTGACATGAGGATCGGAGAAAGTGTGAGTCCTATAGCACTTCCAAGCTGAAAACCAGCCATTGCAAGTCCAACAGCCCTGGCTCGTTCTGTTTTAGGGAACCATCTAAAAGACAAAGTTTAAACTTTTTCAACATTTTAGCTTGACCAACTTCTTAAAACTACCAAAATGGTCTGTTCAGGAACATATTGTTTTTTTCTTTTTTATTTTTATTTTTAATAAGTAAATAAACATTGTCAATATATTGTTAATCATTGTGAAGAATTCAGTTTGTCAACTATCTATACCTTGAGACCATGTTGTTCATGCAAGGAAGAGCCACTCCTTCAGCGATGCCAAGCAGAGCTCGCATAGCAAGCAGGGCCCACAAAGAAGTCTCCGCAGCCCAGGGAGTTAGAAAAGTTGCTAGCGACCACAAAGCCACACCCCATGCCATGACTGCCTTACCTCCGTAATAATCCACAAGAGTTCCTCCAGCTATTGGTGAAATCAGGTAACCCCACAAGAAAGACGACTGCCATAAATGTTTATCAATGAGTCAGGGGCAATTAAATTTAAAAGAAGAAAAAATGTTATTGAAAAAAATAATAATAATAATAACTATTCACTTTCAGAACCCATCAGCCAAGTCTGGACATTTAGTTCAATCACTTCATTGTGGAGTTTAATCGGCATGGTAAACTAAAAATTATCTGTTGAAAATTTCATCAACACATAACCTACTTAGTTTTTTTAACATATCATCGGCATATCATTCATCATAATAATTATAATTCAAGTCTAACGTTAAGCCGCCAACAGCATCGTAGCTCAACTGGCAATTCTTAGTATTTCCAACGGAAATGTTCAAATCCCCCCATAGTAACTATCAACTTTGTTCCCCCCCCCCCCCCCCCCCCAAAAAAAAAATCTAACACTGAAGCCAAGAAACAAAATAAATAAACACGCACACACACAAAAACTAATGTTTCATAATTTCTAGTTACCAATCCAAAATTTTCAATTATTATCTAGATTTTGCGAATTTGAACTTATAGCATCCGCTCGAGGATGATTGCTCTTTATCATTATGCTAAGACGCTTAGTATTCGAACCCAAGTCCATTGCTGGACGAGCTAACTAGAACCCACAATAACCAATTCAGTTAATCACTTCCAATTTATTCTAAACTATTATAGAGACTATATAAAAAAGTTTACACATTTAACATGCAAAAATATAATCGAAATTTCCAATAACGAACGAAATATTAGTTTCTCAGCAACCAAACAGAAACCACCTGAACAATACCAGAGAAGGATCGGCTCCATCCACGGGAGAGCGATAACGGTACAATCGCCACAGACATGACAACTCGGTCGGCATTGCAAAGCGCCAGAGCCAAGCCAAGCATCGCCACCACTTTCACTCTCTCCGAAGTGATGAACTCGGCGAAGCTCGACGGAGGCGGAGTTCCCTCCTCCTCCTCCTCCGGCAACGAATTGAGCCTGGCGGCATCGTCGGAAGAAACCCTAACTCGGGACGAGCGAGGTTGAATTCTGAGCCGAGGCGAAGAAGAAGTAGTAGGAAGAAGAGGAGGAGTAGTTAAAGAAACGTTTCTGAGGCATGCATGTGAGTTTGGTAATTCGGCGAAACGCGAAGAGTGTTGGAATTTCGGAAACTCGGGTTTGGTTGTTTCATTGAGATGAGTGTTTGGGAAAGCTGTGCGATGAAGAGGTATTGCAATGTTCATGGCGAGTTTTTGGTCTTGAGCCCTCTCTGGGAGAGAGGAACAGAGAAATGCTTTATGTTAGTGCAGGGAAAATTTTAGAACCTTCCTCTCACATTTATGACATGGCCCAATATAAATTTAACGAAAATGATAGTAAAATAGTAATGGAAGAGAGAGAGAGAAAAACGTGTAATGGATAAGAACGAGAGAGCATTGAGGAAAAATATACTTATATTTTGGATTAAAAATAGGTATAAAATGTTATATATAAGAATAATAAATATGATCTTTATCAGAATATCAGTATTAATGAGCGTATTTTTTTAACGGTTAGATTTACTTAAATTTAATAGTTGAACCCATCTCATTTAATTGAGTTGTAGATTTATTCAATTTAAGTAATTTGTCTGTAAAAAAATATGTGGTTAAGTATGTAAATAACTAATTAAAAAAATTCTCACATAAAATATTTATAAATTTTTTTATGTCAAAATTTTTTTTTTTACTAGCAATTTTTTATAAAAAAAATTAGACAAAATACTTGAATTGAAAATTTTGAAATTTATAAGACTCAATTAAAGTAAAGTTAGAGAATTGAAATGAACTTCCGTCAAACTTAGTATGCAATTTGCATTTTATCCTTTTTTTTTTTTTTGATAGAGTTTCAACCTATGACGTCCACTCCTAATAATAACTTTTTATCATCAAACAAAGACCACTAATCAGTTTTTAGTGTAGGCGGGAATTGAACCCCAGATCTCTTATACAACTATCAGAGATTTTAACAGTTGAGCTAACTGGAACCCACTATTCCTTAAAATAATTGTGAAGGTTTATTTAAATTTTTTTATTATAAATAATTTGATAATTTTGGGTGGAGGATTTAAAGTTGTTTCTATTAGAAACACTATATATATCGTATACTATATAATAAAAGTTGAGTTTAGATGCTGTGGTTGCGCCAAGTGGTTTTACCATATTACAAAAAAAAAAAATTAGATTTTAAAAAGAAAACATTTATATATTTAAAAAAAAAAATCTAATGCATTTTATATTGCAGTAACGAAGATGTAGTGTAATCTAATTCCTCTTATTTTTTAGTTACTACACTAAAAAAAAGGCTAATGCATCTTAAATAACAGAATTGCATTTTTAATCCCTACATTTTGACCTGATTCTCATTTTGGTCTCTAATTTTTATTTTTACCACATTTAGTCCCTATTTTGAAAAATGACATCCATTTCAGTCCATATCGTCAATTCCCTAACAGAAATATTCTACGTGATTAAAGGAGTGCACTGTTGGCACTTAGAACGCCTACGTGACCATTAAAATAATAATAATAAAAAATTTTAATTAACATTAAAAAAGTCCATGTCAGCTTTTAAATAAATAAAAAAACACATTAGAAATTTTTTAAAAAAAAACTGAAAATTTCTAACTTTTTTAAAAATAAAATAAGATAATTAAATCATTTTTTTAATTCTATTCATTATTTTTTTTTTTTTTTTTGAAGAACATCATCATGTTCAAAACATGACTTATATTCTTAGCAAATTAATCCTTATTTTCTTGTCTTTTATTTGTCTTTTTTTTTTTTTGCTTTTCATTATTTTATTAAGTATTTTCTTGGCAACCAAACGAATTCTTATTTACAAACCCAAAAAATTCTCACACACACTCTAAGGAAAAACTTCAAACCCTAACACTACCTTATCAAACCGGTTCCCCTACCCTTCCAAAACTTTCTTAAACCTTCCTCTCTCTCTCTCTTCCAAAACTCTCACAAATATCATTCGAACTCTGTGGCCGGCCTCCTTCACTCATCACTCCACCACAATCGGTGCTGATTCTTTCTTTTCTTTCTTTGACTAACCCTCTTTCTATCTCTCGATTCACTCAAACTCATACCCAAATGGCTCAAACTTAGACCCATGGCTCAAACTTAGACGCAAATGGCTCAAGCTCATCCTTTCTAGATTCTATCTTGCAGATCACTCTCTCTCCCTCTCTCTCTCTCTCTTAGATCAGTGTTTTTCTCTCTCAAATTGGTGGGTCTTTGTCAGATTGGTGGGTATTTTTGTTTCATCTCTCTATCTCTCAACTTGGTGGTGGAGATAAATGGTCGTGTATTCTGATGGTGGGTTTGTGGGTTGTGAGTTTTGTTGATCTGGGTTTGTAGGTTTGTGATTCCAAAGTCCAATTCGAGAGAATGGTGAGATTTGGAGGATGGTGGAGATCAGTGGGTTTGTGGGTTCAAATTTCTGGGTATGTAAACGGTTTTTGGGTTTGATTTTGGTTGGTGTATGTTGATTTCTGGGTTTTGAATTTTGGTGGGTGTATGTTGATTTTTGAATTTTGGTTGGTGTATGGTTATAAAGAAAGTACTAGAAAGACAAAGAAAAGAAAAGAAAATAAGGATTAATTTACTAAAGACATGAAGAACATGAACATGAACAATCATGGGAAGAACACAAAGAACATAAACACAAACATGATCTTCCAACAAAATAATGAAAAGAAAAGAAAAGAAAAGAAAAGAAAGTTTTATGTTAATTATTATTTAAATAATTAAATAATAACTAAAATTTTATTTTATTTTAAAATAATTAAAGAAAAGTAAAAAGAATGACGTCACTTTTTTAAATATTAAAATGCTAATGTGGCATTATTTAAATGCTAAATTAAAATTTATTATTATTATTATTTTAATGGCCATGTAGGCGTTTTGAGCAATGTTATGAATACCGTTTCGGACCCCGTTTCGATTTATCTAGTGGAGCGGAATATTTCGGTACCGGTCTATTTCGGCGTACCGTTTCAAGGTGTTTTGGGTTTTCTAAAAAAATTAAAAATAATATATATTTATATTTTCTTATACAACATAAAATTATTGATCCAAATAAGTAAACCTCAAATAACACAAATCATTTAGTTATTACATAACAAATACCATTTTAGAATATTAAAATATAAATATGTAATTAAATAATGAAAAATAACAACTAAAAACAGTACAATAAGTATATATATATATATATATATATATATATATATCTCTTAGGTTGGGAATAGGTAAAACTCAATAAATATATGTTTGAAATCAAACTCTTTTATCAGCTTTTTTGAGTTTTGTCATTTCCAAAACTTTGTCACGTGGGTGGGGTCAGCAAACTAAAAGTCTACCAAGCAAACACAAATATGAAACAAAGCAAAAACTTGACAAAGCAAAAACTAAAGTAAAAAACGAAAGAAGAGCAAACTGGTAGAGTCTGAGACGGAGCAAAGAAGAAGAAGAAGGGGTGACCTCTGGGATGGCTGGGTTTTTTTTTTTTAGGCGATCGATGCTAGGTAATGACATGCTGTGCTAAGTAACAAGTTTGTCGGTTTAGGGATTTTTCTTTTTTCCTGTTTTTTCTTCTAAAAAATGGTACCAGCCGAAATTTACATTTCGGCCGAAATTGACCCAAATTTGCCGGAATGATCCAAAACTGACCAGAATTGGACCCGAGGTGGAACGAGTGGTATTACCGTTCCGGATTGCATCCCGGTACGAGAAATTCCGGCCAGAATGGAACGGATTTAATAACAATGGTTTTGAGTGCCAATAGTGCACTTCATTGGCCACGTAGGATATTTCCGTTAGGGAACTGACAGTAGAGACTGAAACAGATGACGTTTTTCAAAATAAGGACTAAACGTGGTAAAAGTAAAAAGTAGGGATCAAGATGGAAATCGGGTCAAAATGTAGGGATAGAAAATGCATTTCCACTCATCTTAAATTGCAGCAACGTATACTACACTAAAAAAAGGAGGCCTAATGCATCTTGAATTGCAACAACGTAGACATAGTGTAATCTAATTCTTAAAATAGTGACTTTTTTTAGTGTAGTATTTGGTGGATTTAAGAAAGCATTTATTAAAAAAAAAAAAAAAAGTCTAATGGTGTAATCTAATTCTTAAAGTAGTGACTTTTTTTTTTAGTGTAGTATTCAGTGGATTTTATATATAAAAAAAAGAAAAAAAAAAGAGTCTAATGTTGTAATCTTTTTTATTTTTTTTTATTTTTATATTTTTTTTTATAGAATCGTCCAATGGTGTAATCTAATTCTTAAAGTAGTGACTTTTTTTTAGTGTAGTATTCTCCATTCGGTGGATTTAAGAAAACATTTATAAAAAAAAGTCTAATGCATCTGCACCATCTCTCTATATCTTAAAATCCTATATCAAATATCACCGCACACTCTTGGTGCAATGATCACTCCATTATACTTGTAGAGTGTGGTGGGCAAGAGCTAGGGTTCGAGTCTTCAGGAGGGAGTTTTACACACATATACACTTAGATTAGGCTAGAATAGAATTTTTATCTTGTATTAAAAAAAAAATTATATATCAATTTCTTTTGTTAGTTACTACTCTTTCTATAATAGGACTCTTTCTATATATGATTCTACTTCAACAAACCAAGTATGATAGGACTCTTCATTTATTTTTAAAACTTAGTTGTTGTTACCTTTTGTTTTTTCCTTCAATCTTTTTGATAACATTGCATATATATCAGACTTCATTCTCTCAATTTCTTCTTCGTAACTGTTTTTTTTTTTTTTTTGGTAATAGGATTTGAACGCATGTTCTTGAGGCATCAAACGAACCAACTAGATTTGCTAAAGATGAAAATGATGTACACATATGGCTAGAGGATGTTTCCCCAATAATTTGAAACTAGGTTCTTGAATTAACATATATATATTTTTTTTTGTAGTTAATTTTCTTGTTCTTTGTAAGACATTGATTTTATTGCATGTGTTTTTTTGATAAAGTTTATGATTGCAATTTTTTTTTTTTTTTTTATCCCGAGGGTTTGATATGGTATTTCACTATGATTAGCAATATGTATTTTAAGAGCTTTAATCGGTAACATATATTCTTCCATGAATATAAATTAAAGAGAAATTTTTGAGAAAATAAAATAGTAAAATTGAAGAACCAAGCTCGTTGACTATTTGAAGCCCACCTTGAAGAAGTAAAATTAGTAACTATTTTTTTTTTTTTGAGTTAAGATAATTAAACATTTTTATTAATTTTAAAAAACAATTTTGAAATTATATATAAAAATAAATATCTTATATGTGTGTGTCTGTGTGGGGGGGGGGGGGGGGGAGGGGGCATAAGAATTTAAATAAGGTACTTGTGTCACATGTCATACCCATGGCTGAGGAGTTTATTATTGCATCGAGGAGGCCACACGCTTGAACAATGAGGCCACGTCAATGGCACGTTACCAGAGGAAGTCATACTATAGAGAAAAAGCTTCGGGGAGGGGGTTAATCCTAACATAATTGGAGAGATGGTGACTACCACCACATTTAATGCATCCCACCTAACCTCACGACT
Source organism: Quercus robur (assembly GCF_932294415.1). Taxonomy (NCBI): domain Eukaryota; kingdom Viridiplantae; phylum Streptophyta; class Magnoliopsida; order Fagales; family Fagaceae; genus Quercus; species Quercus robur. Next base: position 27,674,220 of record NC_065534.1, on the reverse strand, counting down.
GCATTTATGTGGAGAAGACCCCTAAATAGTACTGCTTTGGCTGCCCCAACTCATAAGGGTCTTGGGAAAATGTTTGATGGGACAAGCACTCAAGTAGTGGCCTAGACGATCAATAGATGGAGGGCCAAGATCATCTAAAGGGAGTTATATGATATAAGAGACCCTCTAGGGAGAAGAGTTGGAGAATTTTGCAGAGAATACACTGTAGCATCAAGAACAAAAATTGTATCCAAGTCCAAAGGAACTAAATTCAATAATCATTCTCCTTGGATTTTGCCGAGGAAGGATTTCCTTGCTTCAAACTTGTCTTTCTTTGCTGTCTTAATATCTCTGATTCATTGTCCGCGTTGCCTGATTCATTGAGACCTATCTTTTAAGCACACTCTCTACAAATTCATTGTGTGGGGCTCTTTAGGCCTTAACCCATTCATCATTTGGGCTTGGGAGCCAAAAACTTGTCCCTACAATTGGCACAGTTTGTAGGGAGCTTGACCTTCAGTAAGGCCAGTGTCTAACCATGGTAGGATTAGGGCAAGAATGGGAGGAGTCCATTGGTCCCAACGTTAGGACCAGTTCCTCAACCTTGAGCGAAGGAGGGACCGTGAAGTTAGTGTGCACACCACGCATACTAGCAAGAGCCAGTCTTGAGGCGGGAGTTACAGCTCTCATAAGGAAAATACCAGAAGCATGCAGTTCGAGATTGATCGACTTCGTAGGAAGCTACACTACGAGCAGGGGAGAAAGACTCCTTCAAACTTTGACTCTTCCTCTAATGATGATGGAGATGGTAGCTATAGGCCCAAGTCCAAGACTCCCCCCAATGAGTCTTTTTTGTATGATGAGTACCGTCATTACAAGCGGAGGAGCAAAAGTCCATCTCGCAAAGGTATGGGCAATGATGCTATGAGCAGGGCTTTTAACCAGATCTTTAAATCACCATTTACGCGTAGAATGGAAGGGGGGAAAGATTCCTCGGCAATTCACTTAGCCAGCATTCACCATGTATAATGGTAAAATGGACCCTGTGGAGCTTGTCAGCCACTTTAACCAGAGAATGGCCGTCCACTCTAGGAATGAAGCCTTGATGTGTAAAGTGTTCCCATCTAGTTTGAGGCCCGTGGTGATGACATGGTTTGACTGCCTGAAAGAGGGTTCTATTAGAACCTTCAAGGAGCTTACGAGGGCCTTTTGGGGCTCGTTTCGTAACTTGCAATAGGGTTTCTCGACCCTTGGGCTCTTTGCTGTCCATGGTAATGTGGGAGGGGGAGTCCTCAATCCTTTGTCTAGCCCCTGGCCTTTTGCTCAATGGGGCTTGGATATTGTAGGGCCCTTTCCTAAAGCAGCAGGAAATAGAAGGTGGCTTTTGGTCAACACTGACTACTTTACCAAGTAGGTTGAAGTTGAGCCACTGGTGAACATTAGGGACGTGGATGCCAAAATGTTTGTGTGGAAGAACATCGTCACTCCGTTTGGGATTCCTCATACCCTCATCTCGAACAACGGACTTCAGTATGATAGCAAGGCTTTCAGAAGATATTGTTGTGAGTTGGGTATCACGAATAGGTATTCCACTCCAGTTAGGTATCACAGCTTATCCCCAAGGGAATGGGCAGGTCGATGCTGTCAATAAGGTTATAGTGAATGGACTCAAGAAGAGGTTGGATAATGAAAAAGGCAAATAGGTGGAGGAGCTTTCATACGTCCTCTAGACATATCGAACTACCCCTCGTAGGTCAACGAGGGAGACACCATTTTCAATGACTTATGGGGCCGAGACTATGATTCCTTTGGAGATTGGATTCCCAAAGCTAAGGACTAACTTATTCACTCCAAACAGCAACGACCACCTACTAGAAAGGAGCCTGGATCTAGTGGAAGAACGGAGAGAAAATGCCATGGTTCAATTAGCATACTATCAATAGAAGCTCAAACAGGGGTATGATTCAAGTGTAAAGTTAAGACCATTGGCCCCTGGGGACTTGGTATTGAGAAAGGTTGTGGGAACTGCAACAAACCTAACATGGGGAAAGTTAGGACCCAATTGGGAAGGGTCATAACGTATCACCTCGATAGTAGGCATAAGGGCATACTTCCTAGAGGATCTAAACGAAAAAGTTGTACCACGACCCTGGAATGTAAATAACTTGCGAAGGTAATATTATTAATGAAAGGCAGCTTTGCAAAATTTTCATTTATAACCTTATGTGTTACTTTAACTACTTATGTGAATATTAAACAGAATCTTGGCCATGCCTGGCTCCTCAGACCACATGCCTTGGGTAAATTAATATTTCACATTATTTATCTAAGTATTAAACAGAACCTTAACCATGTCTGACTCCTCGAACCATATGTCTTGGGTAAATTAATACTTCACATTATTTCTCTAAGTATTAAACAAAACCTTGATCATGCCTGACTCCTCGGATCACATGCCTTGGGTAAATTAATACTTCACATTATTTCTCTAAGTATTAAACAGAACCTTAGTCATGCCTGACTTCTCGGCTCACATGCCTTGGGTAAATTAATACTTCACATTATTTTTCTAAGTATTAAACAGAACCTTAGTCATGTCTGGCTCCTCGGACCACATGCCTTGGGTAAATTAATATTTCACATTATTTCTCTAAGTATTAAACAGAACCTTGGCCATTCCTGACTCTTCGAACCACATGCCTTGGGTAAATTAATACTTCACATTATTTCTCTAAGTATTAAGCAGAACCTTGGTTATGACTGGCTCCTCAGACCACATACCTTGGGTAATTAACACTCTCCATTATTTGTTTGAGTGTTAAACAAAATTTTGGTTATGCCTGGCTCCTCAAACCACATGCCTTGGGTAAATTAACACTCTCCATTATTTGTTTAAGTGTTAAACGGAGCCTTGGTTATGTCTGGTTCCTTGGACATATGCCTTGAGATGGGACCCCAGCCCATGCATCATCACATGAAAATAGGGACTCATCCTGGGTCTCGGTTAAAGGGTCCTAAGGACACATTTGTAAGGTACTCTTGAAAGGAGAGACCTAGGACACCCTTTTTTCTTACTAAGTGTTTTGTTTCTCTTCAAAGACTTAGACCTTCCTGTTGATTACACAGTTTTCAATACCAACACATAGTCTTTTTTTTTTCTTTTCTCTCACTGTTTATATGGGAGCAATTCATTTAAGTTAACAACCATTCATTACCATTAAGCTTTTGTTAAAGTATGGGAGTTCACCCTTAGAAGCATCATCAATTTGAAATCTTAGCAAAAGGTAAAACGGTAACTACAGCCAACCAAAGACAAATATTACAAGAAAAACAAAGGTCCACATGAGCAAAAGTTAATGTCTTTTCATTCAACAAAAGAAGAAATACATCTTGAACATGGCAAACTGCCATAACGAAGGAAAATGACATTAATATATATATATATATATATATATATATATATACGCACACACACACACATAACCATAAGCAAAAGAAAAAGATCCTAAACTATGGCTTGGCTGGAAGGGGGTCAACCTTGTTGCCTGTCTGGGAGATAGGAAGGTTGGTGGCCTTGGGATCAGCTTCCTTAGGTTTGGGATCAATCTCCTTGGCTTTGAGAATGGCATCCTTGACCTTAAGGGTAGCCTCTGGACCCTTGGCCTCTAGCAAGAACTTGACCTTCTTGACCTCCTTGCCCTTATCCTCTGACCGAGAGCCACCCTAGCCAACCCCTTTACACTTAGCCACCTCAGCCTCCTAGCTTTGGTCATCAGCCTTGCCAGGCCCTTTAGAGACCTCAGCAGGAGGAAGAGGGGCCTGGGTGGTAAAAGGTTGCTCAGAGGAGGTTGGGGCTAGGGCAATATGAGGAAGGAGTGCAACTGGAACTTCACAGATATCTGTAGGGTAGAAGATATTCTCAGCCTTCCTCCACTCGGAAGTAGCAGGGTCTCCTGCCCGGTTGAGCACCTTTGCCCACACTTCCTGGCAGTAGTCCCTGTAGACTTCAGCTAGCTCGTCTGCCAGACGAATCTTAGTCTCCTGCACCCCGAGGTATTAGGATGCCTGCTCCGCAGCCTCTGGAGTCTCCTTGGCCATTCGAGCAGCCTCCTTGGCCTTTTCTAAATCTACCTTCAGCTCTAAGACCTGCTGTCTAGAAGTGGCTAGCTCTATTTCAGCGTATTGAAGCTTTTTGTGTTGCTCTTTAGCTTGGTCTTGGGCATTCTTCAGGTCTGCCTCAACGCTCTTTTGCTCCCTCTCCTCAGCTGTCAACTTCACCGTGAGCTCCTTGTTCTTTTGCTCAGCGGCGCCTAAGGCCTTGCTAGTCTCGGTGCGAAGGTTGGCCTCAACCCTAGCCTCGTTTTGGGCATCCTTCACCCATTCCTCGGCTGTAAACACCTCCTGGATGGCTTGCACAGAAATGACGAACGAGCATGTTATTAAAAAAGGGGAGAATAACCCAACATGACGTCAGTAAGGCATGCCGTGGAACTTACTAGGGCTAGATCCCTCTTTAGGGACAAAAAGAGGTTTGGCTACCTCATGTTCTTCAATACAACCATATCCTTCGATAAAAGGAGGGGCTGCTCCAAGGCCTCGGCCAGATAGTGGGCATGCCCTTTTTGGAACTCCCTGATGGTGGAGTTCCGTGGAATGGCCGCCCCGTCCACCTCCAATCGAGGGTCCCACGCAGGGTTTTGGTGGCACACCTCGGCCATATTCTAGTCCTCCCAGCTCTCGACCAAGAAGGCTCAACCAAGAAGGTTCGCCCTTGGTCCTTAGCTACCTTCTTCCCCTTCCTTTTCTTCTTCAGGTTGGGCATGGGGAGCAGGTTTACTATAGGCAGAGGAGGGGAAGAGCAGGAAGAGGTTGGCACCCTGAGGTGTCTTTCTATGCTAGCCCTATTCGCAAGAAGCTCCTTCAAGCCTTTCTTTATGTTCAGGGCCATCTCTTCTTCTTCCTCCTCGGAGCTATTGTCTATGTGTGCGAGGACAAGGCCGGAGGTGCGAACACCTGAGTATCTATCGAGCTTTCCTTTTAAGTTCGAGACTTAAATAACGGGTTCTCCCTATTCCTCTCCCTCCTCCTCGAGATAGAACTGGTCTATCTCAGCCTCGAGCGATAGGCGTGAAGAGGCTGTCTCTTCCCTTAGAACTGTCGCTTTGTGGGGAGAGCGATAAGCAGGCAAGTCAACTTGCACAATGTCTTTTTGGGCGAGGAACCTAGGCGCCAAGGCATTAATCTGAGCCAACCGCAAGTCACCGGCTTTGATCGCATGGCCCATGTCTTGGAACTTGTCAGACAGGGGTTGGAAGTCAAGGATGAGGTGGACAACTCTTAGTTGTCTATCATCGCTCACGAACATCTCGGACCTTAGCACCTTGTTAAGATCACGAACATTGACAAAGTTTATGTTGGGCGTTACGTACCTTTTACTACAAAACAGCCGAGAAGCAAAACCATGGTTAGAATAATGAAGCCCTTCGTCAGAAAGAAACAAAATATTAAAGGAAACGAGAAAGCAGCAAACTACAGAACTAATGCCCATGGTAAAAGACCTAAACCTAAGGTACCCCACCTGGCTCTCCCTCCCTGACCGGGCAGTGAAGACTGTCGTGCCATTCACCTGAGACAATTAGAAAGTCGCCTTTCATGCCCTTGTTGGATTTGGGGAGGCACGAGACGAGCCTCACAACAAAAGACCTAGACTTGAGGTAATACACCGAGTTTGCAAAGAGATGACACTCGTACATCCAAACGACATCGTGCCAGGTGAGGTTTAAGCCCATTTGCTCATTGAAAGCGTCTACACTACCCAAGACTCTAAATAGGTTGGGCGTGCACTGGTGAGGGTAGATCCTATGGTTTATCAAGTAATCCCTAGTCAACCTACCCATGGGAAGCCTTATCCCACCTTCTTTGAAGCCGATCATGGGGATGGCAAACTCCCCTTCCTCTCTGTGGGTAAGCCACCCACCTGGACGGCAATATCGTAAGGAAACGCCTTGGGGAATGTGGTACATGGCCCTAAACCCCTCCATACCAGTAGGAGAGTCTAATAGGTGAGCGAATCTACCCATCTAGGCAAGCTAAGGTGAGGTGAAAGAAAGTTTTGAGGGAAAGAGATAGAGAATAGAAGGCCTAGGAGAAAAGAGCCTAAGAACGAAAAAACTTACGAAAATAAGGACAAGGGTCACTACAGAAGCTTCTCGAGATCTTGAAGATTTAGGAAGTCTTGAGAGTTTGGAGATCTAGGAAGTCTTGAGAGCACGAAGATTGGTAAAATAGGAGGAATGAACCTCCCAGACGCCTTATATAGGAGGTAGAATTGGGTGGGAGTTATCCCACCCAAAATTTGAGGAGAAATGTCAACCGTAGGATCTCCATCTCACCATAGGACGTGGGGAACAAAACACCGCCTGGAGCATTTAATGAGATGTTGCGGACTTCGAAGCGCCAGAACGGTTGCGAGACACGCAAAGTGACACTTTCACGTGTGGAAATCAAAGAAACGTGTAGAATAAATTATCCAAAGTCAAAACCCCCATTTTTCTCATCGGATAAGAGGAAAAAAATTAGAGTTTTGAGGGGCTATTGTGGGGTACAAGAATTTAAATAAGGTACTTGTGCCATGTGTCATACCTATGGCTGAGGAGTTTATTATCGCACTGAGGAGGCCACACGCTCGGACAGTAAGGCCACGTCAATGGCATGTTACCAGAGGAGGTCAAACTATAGAGAAAGAGTTTTGGGAAGGGGGTTAACCCTGACATGACTGGAGAGATGGTGGCTACCACAACATTTAATGCATCCCACCTAACCTTTTGGCTGCATTTATGTGGAAAAGACCTTTGAACAGTGCTGCCTTAACTGCCCTAACTCACAAGGGGCTAGGAAGGTGTCTGATGAGATAAACGCTCAAGTAGTAGCCTGGATGATCAACAGAAGGAGGGCCAAGATCATCTAAAGGGAGCTATATAATGTAAGAGACCCTTTAGGGAGAAGGGTCGGAAAAATCTGCAGAGAATACATTGTAGCATCAAGAACAAAAATTGTATCCAAGTCCAAAGGAACTAAATTCAAGAATCATTCTCCTCGGATTTTGCCGAAGAATGATTTCCTTACTTCAAACTTGTCTTTCTTTGCTGTCTTAATATCTTTGATCCATTGTACGTATTGCCTGATTCATTGAGGCCTAGCTTTTAAATCCACTCTCTACAAATTCATTGTGTGGGGCTCTTTAGGCCTTAACCCATTCATCATTTGGGCTTAGGAGCCAAAAACCTATCCCCACAATATATATACACACACAAGTAATAACTTATTAAAAGAGTGCAATAAATATGTTTGTTTGTAGAATGCATAAGATGACTTATTCTTTTTTTTTTTGTATATTATTTTTTGCCAATATCATGAAACAAAATTTGTAAGCTTTGCTTCAAACTTACATTGATTTGAATTTGTCATTAGTTTTTGGGTAAATTGCAAATTACGCCTCTAAAATTTGAAGGTGTTTGGGTTTTACCACTTGTGTTTGGATTTTGCGAAATTTGTCATTATTTAATTTTTTTTTTTTAATAATTTAGATTGTTCTTATTATTGAATTGAGGTTTCCACTTAAATATTGTAGGGACACGATTATTTAACAGCCTAGAAATGACGTTGGGCTCGTACATAAAAGATCCCTCACAATATGATTTGTAGAGAGTGGGCTTAAAAGGCTTGCCTTTGATCACGGGGCGATGGTCCGGTCCTGATTTTAGGGGGGCTCATGTAGAAAAGGGTTCGGTTTGAACATCCAAGCCCTACAGCGTCGTAGCCTGAGGGGTTGGACTCCTCGGACTTAGTCCGAGGAGCATCAAGTTCTTCCCATTCTTCTCCCCCTTGTCTCCCTCCCCCTTTTCTCTTGGCTTTCGTTTCCTTTTATACTCGTATTCCTTCCTCTCTTTAGGGTCCACGTGTAAGCTTTACCTTCGGGGAAGAGGACTTGTCCTATCAGCCCATACCTCAAGTGGTTGGGAGTAGACGTAAAGGTTGAATAGCATGGTCAAGAATAGGGGCCTGTCAGGCACAGAGTTCTCTACTACAGTATTGGCAGTCTTTTCACTTATCTTATCCGTGCATTAAACTCATCCTTGACAATAGGTCTCCTCAGATCAGGCCCTAGGCCTTGATATAGAGCGGGCCTGGGCCATGAATTTTCTGGCCCACAATAACCCCTCAAAATCCTGCTGCCTGACTTTTAGTTGGGGAGGAGGGTTTTGGTGACTTTGGGCCTACATCACGGCTCGTCCAAGTCCTGCACTCCACTCATACTTGTGTTTTTACATTCACATGGGAGACGTGTCAAGTCAAGAGTCATCCCTTCGTTCGCGAGTACTCTGAAGTTTCAACAATCGAAGCGCGCCTTCCCGAGGATCTTGAGATCCTATGGTTGTGGATGGTGTGGGAAATTGAGCCAGAGCTGCCTTGTCTGCAGCGCGTTTTGGGAATCTGCTCAAATTAAATTAAATGACACCTCCTTACCCTTTATATAAGTAGGACAGGTGGTTGCTTTCTTGGCATATAAACCCTTCTGCTCTCTTCAGAATCATAACCCTTTGTCCATACCCAATTCCCTCCTCCGGTGTCATCTTCCCTTTGCGCCATATGTTTGAGGCTTGGATGGAGATGGAGGAACTTCACCCGCCACAGAGGCACCGGACCCTTCAAAGACGTAAAGTGATGTGGCCTGGGCAGGGGAGGCACAGATTTAAGGTGTCTTCCCGCTTAGACATGGTGGGGACGGTACCCTCCCCTCTTTTTGTCAAAATCTGAAGCAGGTTCTGGTCACGTCAGATTTTTGGTGTGTCAAAAGAAAGATTTTCCGCCATCAGCGCCGTCTGCCTTGTCGCAGGCAAATTTTGGTGTAGGTTCCTCAACTTCCGGTTCCCGACACCTTCTCTTCAACGGTGTGGGGCCCAAGTTGGGTTCCCTGCACCTTTTCTTCAGCTGCGCTAGCCTGAAGCTAGGCTTTCTCTGCACCTTTTCTTCAATGGTGCAGGCCCCACGTTGGGTTCTTTTGCTGCCTGAGTTATGGGCATGTAAAAGTATTGAGGAAGAACAAAGTCTTGAAGCAGCAGCCAATCTCTCCTCTGTACTACCTCCTCGGCTTTATCTTATTATCTTGTATTTTTCTTTTCGATTATGTAGTTAGCTTTAATATAAGCTGATTCCAGCTTTTCATTGTACGCTGTACTATTTTTTTGTTTTAATAAAAGGGAAATTTATTTACTTGTTTTGAATATTTTTCTTTTTTGCAACACTACTTTGTGAATGGGTGTGCTCCATGTGTGTTTTTCTTCAATAATACTTAGAGCAGGAAACCTTGAAACATAATCCAACTAATTTTAATTTACCGACATTACCAGGCATAATAACGATAATTTATAGTAAATTAAACTTAGGAAACTAACCGAGATAACAGCTGAATATTCTGTAATAAGTGCGAGGAGACCATCCGAGAACGATAAACTCTAAATAATTCATCCAAGGGGGTAATCGAGCAGTAAGGGACTCCGATTGTGTTTTTGGTAACATATTGCTCTATATTGCATCAATCCCTTTGGTATTGAGGATCCGAGAGCAGACTTGAGAATCCATGCAGTTTAGGAATTAACCCAATTGTTAATGGAGAGTTCTCCTCGGATAGATTCTAAGGTCCATGTAATGTAGTTTTCTTTTAAGTAGTTGGTTTCTCCATAGGCTTGAGTCCGAGGACCATGCAAGACCTTGGTTCTGTCCAAAACTTGTGGCTTTTCTTTTGAGTACTTGGTTTCCCCATAGGCTTGAGTCCGAGGACCATGCAAGGCCTTGGTTCTGTCCAAAACTTGCGGTTTTTCTTTTGAGTACTTGGTTTCCCCATAGGCTTGAGTCCGAGGATCATGCAAGGCCTTGGTTCTGTCCAAAACTTGCGCTTTTTCTTTTGAGTACTTGGTTTCCCCATAGGCTTGAGTCCGAGGACCATGCAAGGCCTTGGTTCTGTCCAAAACTTGCGCTTTTTCTTTTGAGTACTTGGTTTCCCCATAGGCTTGAGTCCGAGGACCATGCAAGGCCTTGGTTCTGTCCAAAACTTGTGGTTTTTCTTTTGAGTACTTGGTTTCTCCATAGACTTGAGTCCGAGGACCATGCAAGGCCTTGGTTCTGTCCAAAACTTGCGGTTTTTCTTTTGAGTACTTGGTTTCTCCATAGGCTTGAGTCCGAGGACCATGCAAGGCCTTGGTTCTGTCCAAAACTTGTACTTTTTCTTTTGAGTACTTGGTTTCCTCATAGGCTTGAGTCCGAGGATCATGCAAGGCCTTGGTTCTGTCCAAAACTTGCGCTTTTTCTTTTGAGTACTTGGTTTCCCCATAGGCTTGAGTCCGAGGACCATGCAAGACCTTGGTTCTGTCCAAAACTTGCGCTTTTTCTTTTGAGTACTTAGTTTCCCCATAGGCTTGAGTCCGAGGACCATGCAAGGCCTTGGTTCTGTCCAAAACTTGTGGTTTTTCTTTTGAGTACTTGGTTTCCCCATAGGCTTGAGTCCGAGGACCATGCAAGGCCTTAGTTCTGTCCAAAACTTGTGATTTTTCTTTGTGTACTTTTTTGTACTTATTTGCTTTTTCGAAGGTCAGCCCCTTGACCATGGCGGGGAGAGTTGGCTTGAGGCCGGAAGCCCCTAGAGCTGCCTGCGCCGTTGGCACTGCAGGGCGTAACCCCTGGCAGAAGTTTATGTCGGAACAACAACTGCATGTCGCCGGAGATGGAGGAAAACCCGCGAATCTCTGCTTGCTAAAGAGTTGACTCAAACGCCACCTGCGCCAACGCGCAAGCCTTCCCACAGACGGCGCCAATTGTAGGGACACGATTATTTAACGGCCCAGGAATGACGTTGGGCTCGTACATAAAAGATCCCTCACAATATGATTTGTAGAGAGTGGGCTTAAAAGGCTTGCCTTTGATCACGGGGCGATGGTCCGGTCCTGATTTTAGGGGGGCTCATGTAGAAAAGGGTTCGGTTTGAACATTCAAGCCCTACAGCGTCGTAGCCTGAAGGGTTGGACTCCTCGGACTTAGTCCGAGGAGCATCAAGTTCTTCCCATTCTTCTCCCCCTTGTCTCCCTCCCCCTTTTCTCTTGGCTTTCGTTTCCTTTTATACTCGTATTCCTTCCTCTCTTTAGGGTCCACGTGTAAGCTTTACCTTCGGGGAAGAGGACTTGTCCTATCAGCTCATACCTCAAGTGGTTGGGAGTAGACGTAAAGGTTGAATAGCATGGTCAAGAATAGGGGCCTGTCAGGCACAGAGTTCTCTACTACAGTATTGGCAGTCTTTTCACTTATCTTATCCGTGCATTAAACTCATCCTTTACAATAGGTCTCCTCAGATCAGGCCCTGGGCCTTGATATAGAGCGGGCCTGGGCCATGAATTTTCTGGCCCACAAATATGATTTCAAATATTATTTTGGATAGTTTTTAATTATTAAATTCAAGGTTTTTCTATTTAAATATACGTTGGTGATTAATTGAGCCTTAAAGCTATATATATATATATATATATCGAAGGTTAATCAAAATTCATATGTAATTTACTTAAAATTAGATAATAGAATAGATAATAAAAATAAATGAATATTTTATTTTTAAGTTATATAATGGATGCTGTGGGGAGTGAAAGAGTCCCCATCCAGGCCTTAAGCCCAAAAACTAATTAGGCTATGGGGAATGAATTGGGCCTGGCCTATGTATTAAAATGAAGGCCTAGAGGGCAATAAATTATGGAAGAAAGGAAGTTGGATCATCCCAAGTATCACGAAAGAGAAGAGCGATGTAGGAAAGTAGTTCCCGTGGAAAAAGTAAAAAGTTAGCCTACCCAAGGCATGGTGCACAGATGATCCATATATGGCTTCTAGAAAACACCTGTAACCACGAGAAACTTCCAGAACACACAAAAAGTTTGAAAATTTTTACCTTCGCATTAATGAGGGAGTCTCACCAAACCTCTACCGCATTAAATGCATATGAGACACCCTAAACAGTACAAACATCCCCCAAAAGTCAGAGCTCCAGGACAAGGGAGGGGAGGAAACCGATAAAGTAAAGAAAAAGATCTCTGATAGTTTAGCTAGCAACAAGACAACTATAAATATAAGAGCAAGAGATGTGCCTATAAAAAGGGGGAGATAGGCAAGAAAAAGGGGATTGGAAAAAGAAGGGAAAAAAGAGAGAGAAGGCAAAGATATGTACTATCTAATAGAGAGAAAGTGTGTGTACTACCACGGGAACAAGAGAATTCCCAATTGTAATATTGTAGCTTTATCTGAAAAATATGTCATCTAGGAAATTAATTGTTTTTTTTCCTATTGTGAAGTATTTTTTTCCCTATTACTTATTTATAAATAGATTGTGACAGACATTTCACTTTTAATTTGTGGGCCTCACCACGGGTTAGATTTTGTCCCCTACAGATACATATTGTATGAAACTAAGGTATTATAAAATGCATATATATATATATATATATATATATATATCAATTGAGTTACAAGACTCACTGTGACTCATCTATAGAATCAATATCCAGTGGAGTACTTTTTTTTTTTTTTTTTTTTTTTTTTTTTTTTTTTTCTCATCTTTAAAAATAATAGTTATCATTTAACCCGTGATAAAATGATTTTAATAAAAATTATGATAATATGATTATAATGTGTGGCCTTTCAGCTAATCTGCCCCTCACGTGGGTCCAAAGTTGAATAATCCCCACTTACGAATAAAATTATTTTCATTTTTAAAATTAATGAATTGGTCGGATTAAAACTTTTAAAATTAAGGGACTAAAATGGTATAGATGTTATATTTGAGTGACAAAAATGTAACTTAATCTTTAAGAAAAAAAATAAATTATACTCTCAAAAGTTAAAAAACATGATTAAAACTCTTATAATTTTTTTTTTTTAAATGATTAAAACTGCGTCAAATCCAGGTGAAGAGGTCAATGGGCCAGGTACCACAGTTTCCTAGGCCAAAATGGCCCAATACCATGTTTTTTTGAAATTTTTAGCAATAGAGCACTGTTTCGGAAATAATTTGGGATCTACCACTTTTTGTGGTACTCGAGCTTGGTGAGCTCGAGTACCATCTTTTCATTGGTCAACATCTTCTCAAAAAAAAAAAAAAAAAAAAAAAAAAAAAAAAAAAAAAGTTGCCCGAAAACGGCACTATAGGGCTTAAAAACGCCACTATAGGGCCCCTTGAACCTGGTATGGAGACTTATAAAAAAATTTTGCAGGAAAACACCGCTATAGGGCCCGAAAACGTCACTATAGGGCTTAAAAACGCCACTATAGAGCCCCTTAACCTGGTATGGGGACTTATAAAAAAATTTTGCAGGAAAACGCCGCTATAGGGCTTTAAAACGTCACTACAGGGTTTAAAAACGCCACTATAGGGCACCCAGAATATGGGCCAATCACACTTTTAAAAAAATTTGCAGGAAAACGCTGCTATAGGATTTTAAAACGTCACTATAGGGCTTAAAAACGCCACTATAGGGCTCCTTGAATATGGGGCGACGGTGGAATGGAAAAATGTGGTACTCGAGCTCACCAAGTTCGAGTACCACAAAAAGTGGTAGATCCCAAATTATTTCCGAAACAGTGCTCTGTTGCTAAAAATTTCAAAAAAACATGGTATTGGGCCATTTTGGCCCAGTTTCCTATTTTCACCGTGGGACTGGGAGAGATATGGCTTTGTAGTTGGGATGCACATCAATTTGGACTTCGTCCTTTGTGGGCCAACCACTGAACTTTTACTTAAGCATATTCATTCCCCCCGACTAGGCACGTCATGTCATAACAACATAGACATCTCACCAAATTTTCTTTATATGAGTATTGATTTTTGTATGTTTGCTTGTCCTTACACCAAATTTCGTACCGGTGAGTTTTCATAATCTTGTCCTTGAAAATCTTCTATAAACTTATCTGACTAAAATTTTAGTTCTAAGATACCAAAAAGAAAAGAGGGTCATGCTTTGGACTTCTCCCTTACAAACATCAAAATATGCTAATTAAGCAACAAGATTCTTAATGAACTATTAGTTACTTTTGACATTTCTAAACTTTGAAAATTACAGCTGTTCTCTTTTTGAATCCTTTGCGGTTGAATGTGAAACTCATATTTATAAGTATTTTTCTTTTTTTTTTTTGTTCAATACAAGCTTGCTTAGTATGAGATGCAGTGAAGCATTGCAGCACATGGTTGGGATTGAAGTCGAAGTGCATTTCAATGAACATGACAAAGGGGTTTTAGTTTTTGGGTGAGCAATAGTCCACCTATGGTGTCTTATATTCTTCTCACTCATACTTCGCTGTCAATGAATCACAAAATCCAACATGGGGGCATTGGGCATTTCTTTTTCATGTCATAAGGCCAGCATAAATTTATAGTCCAAACATAGTGGCTCAGGTGATAAGTTCTGAGTAGTGGAGTAAAAGTGGGAAGTCACAACTTACCACATGAGCAAGTTGTGGTAGAGAAGAAGCAGGTTTAATATAATTTAACACAAAGTAAGGAAAAAATGGGCACTGGTTAATATACACAAAAGATAAAATAGAAAGATGAAATATGCCATCAACAACCAATTTTCCATCTTCAGTATCACTAGAAACGGGGAAAAGAAAAAGAAAGGCAACCATAACCAAGAAAGATATTGATGTTGCAACATGCCCATTTGTCCATTTCATTAGCTGTGACCAGAAATTTAATTCATGTTGAAGAAAATAAGTATTCAGGAAAGTTCCCTTCTAAAAGAAGTTCTAGTTTCACAGACTCGCTTCCATTATATAGTAACTTGATTTTGATCAATATAAACTTTGGATCACAAAAGTTTTCCACATCACGAGATTAATTTACCATGCAACTCATATATATATATATATATATATATATATATATATAAGATCTTACGAGAGAAATTAATTACTTTTTGATATTAGCTTCTTCATTTTGATCTAATTTTCAAAGAAATACTAGTAGATATTACTTACTCCCTTGATTTCTTAATCAGATTAAAAGCAAGAACCTTTCAAATTAAGCATAAGAGTGAAAACTGACCCTGGTTGCAAATTAAAGTAAGGATACAGAAAAATGCTGCACCTGAAAGATCTTGCAAGTTAAAGTGACACTTGTACCACTTTGTATCAACATATCTGACCACATACCACCAAAGTATCCCATGATAGCCATCACACTCCATGGAACAGCACTAAACCATGCTGCTTGCCTGAGGTCAACGTGATATATCTGCAGATGAAATTGTAGTACATAGTAGGTAACATTCAAATAGGCATTGACCACCCTTAATAAAGAACCATAAATCATAGCCAATTATTTGGACTTACTGAGTTAAAATAAATGGGCATCCAGGAAAGAATAACAAAAAAACCCTGCAGAAAAAAAGAAGAAAGATGAAACTTTGCATAAACACGCATAATCTACAAATAACAGTAATGAGATTGCATAGACATAGGGTGCATAAGAGATAGATGTATGCACAACACAAACACACTCAGTGCTTCCCTCTGCACCTGCTTAAACTAGTACTTCTGGGATTTATTCTACAGATGTTGGGGGAAGAGGTGGAAACAAAGTTGGGAAACACCTAAATGAACTTCTTCACCTTTCTTTGGGCACGTACAATGGGCAGCAATATTAGGAAAAGGCTACTTTTAGGGCTGAGGAGACTCTTATCCAGGGCGGAGAACAATAGCTACCAGACAATACAATCATACCAAACGACTTATTTAGCATATATTAAAAACATTCACAACATGATCCTTAGCAGAAACTAGTGCAAGATATGAATGCATTACCCAGCTATGCATGGCATTTGCAACAATTAGGGACCATGTTGGCAGTTTACAAAGCAAGTGCCTGAAAGGAGGGATCACTTTTGTTGTCTTAGTTTTATTCTCCGTTGGAAAAGATTTCTGCCCCTTGCCCAATATGTACTCCAATTCATATTTTGATATCTGAGGGTTTCGTTCAGGAGTACTTGATTTTGCAGATAACCATACCAAAACCCACAGAAATCCAGATAATCCAAAAATCACAAACGGTCCAAATATTCCACCTTGTGACATGAGGATCGGAGAAAGTGTGAGTCCTATAGCACTTCCAAGCTGAAAACCAGCCATTGCAAGTCCAACAGCCCTGGCTCGTTCTGTTTTAGGGAACCATCTAAAAGACAAAGTTTAAACTTTTTCAACATTTTAGCTTGACCAACTTCTTAAAACTACCAAAATGGTCTGTTCAGGAACATATTATTTTTTTCTTTTTTCTTTTTATTTTTAATAAGTAAATAAACATTGTCAATATATTGTTAATCATTGTGAAGAATTCAGTTTGTCAACTATCTATACCTTGAGACCATGTTGTTCATGCAAGGAAGAGACACTCCTTCAGTGATGCCAAGCAGAGCTCGCATAACAAGCAGGGCCCACAAAGAAGTCTCCTCGGCCCAGGGAGTTAGAAAAGTTGCTAGCGACCACAGAGCCACACCCCATGCCATGACTACCTTACCTCCATAATAATCCACTAGAGTTCCTCCAGCTATTGGTGAAATCAGGTAACCCGACAAGAAAGACGACTGCCATAAATGTATATCAATGAGTCAGGGGCAATTAAAATTTAAAAGAAGAAAAAATGTTATGGAAAAAAAAAATAATAATAACTATTCACTTTCAGAACCCATCAGCCAAGTCTGGACATTTAGTTCAATCACTTCATTGTGGAGTTTAATCGGCATGGTAAACTAAAAATTATCTGTTGAAAATTTCATCAACACATAAGCTACTTAGTTTTTTTTAACACATCATTGGCATATCATTTATCATAATAATTATTATTGAAGTCTAACATTGAAGCTGCCAACAGTCTTGTAACTCAACTGGTACCTCCTAGTATTTCCAACGGAAATGTTCAAATCCATCTAACACTGAAGCCAAGAAACAAAATAAATAAACACGCGCACACATAAAACCAATGTTTCATAATTTCTAGTTACCAATCCAAAATTTTCAATTATTATCTAGATTTTGCGAACTTGAACTTATAGCATCCGCTCGAGGATGATTGCTCTTAATTGTCATGCTAAGACGCTTAGGATTCGAACCCAAGTCCATTACTGGACGAGCTAACTAGAACCCATAATAATCAATTCAGTTAATCACTTCCAATTTATTCTAAACTATTATAGAGAATAAAAAAAAAAAAAAAAAGTTTACACATTTAACATGCAAAAATATAATCGAAATTTCCAATAACGAACGAAATATCAGTTTCTCAGCAACCAAACAGAAACCACCTGAACAATACCAGAGAAGGATCGGCTCCATCCACGGGAGAGAGATAACGGTACAATCGCCACAGACTTTACAACTCGGTCGGCATTGCAAAGTGCCAGAGCCAAGCCAATTTCGCCACCACTTTCACTCTCTCCGAAGTGATGAACTCGGCGAAGCTCGACGGAGGCGGAGTTCCCTCCTCCTCCTCCTCCGGCGACGAATTGAGCCTGGCGGCATCGTCGGAAGAAACCCTCACTCGGGACGAGCGAGTTTGAATTCTGAGCCGAGGCGAAGAAGAAGTAGTAGGAGGAAGAGGAGGAGTAGTTAAAGAAACGTTTCTGAGGCATGCATGTGGCAATTCGGCGAAACGCGAAGGGTGTTGGGATTTCGGAAATTCGGAATTGGTTGTTTTATTGAGATGAGTTTTTGGGAAAGCTGTGCGATGAAGAGGTATTGCAATGTTCATGGCGAGTTTTTAGTCTTAAGAGTCCTCTAAGGGAGAGGCATAGAGAAATGCTTTATGTTAGTGCATCGAGAATGCCTTACAGACAGACACACTGGGGAGATCGTAGGAAACTAGCATTAAAAAACTAATTATTCAGTTAGTTGGCCCCGTTTGCAAACAATTTGTGATTGTAACAACTCGAGCCTTAGAGGGTCGATTTAGGGCCTCTAAATCGGGCCTCTAAGGCTCGGTTTACCTGATTTTCTATGCCAAAAGTCCACGTGGAGTACACGCAGAAATTGAGTGTCTAAGACTCGATTTCCACGTGTACTCCACGTAGAAATCGAGTCTATGAGACTCGATTTACTTAAAGTAAAATCGAGTCTCTGAGACTCGATTTTCACACAGTCAAACCCCACACTCACACGTCTTGGTCGTGTCTATGTTTTTTTGTCTTGGGCGTGCAGATTATATCTGACATCAAGTCTGTTTTTGAACCTTACGCTGACCAGCTACTGTGTTGTATTTTTGGTCTCTTGCGTGCCATCAAGTCCATGCAGAGAATATCTGACATCAAGTCTGTTTTTGAACCTTATGCTGACCAGCTACTGTGTTGTATTTTTGGTCTCTTTTGGGCGTGCCATCAAGTCCATCAAGTCTGTGTTTTTGTGCAAAGCTGACCAGCTACTGTGTTGTATTTTTGGTCTCTTTTGGGCGTGCCATCAAGTCTTTGTTTTTGAGTGATTGGTCATGTCATTTTGAATGTGCAAAGCTTATAAAGAAAAGTCTGACCAGCACTGTTTTGGCATTGGTCATATCCGTGTTTTATTTTTGGGTGATTGGTTTGTAATAAAAAACTCTCACACAACCTCTCACACAACTCTCATAAAATATTTTGACTGCCTCACACAACTCACACCTTCAGCAACTTCTATCACAAAACCTCTCTCAACAACTCTCACAAAACATCATACAACTCTCATAAACTCTCATACATCAGCAGCAAAACATTGCTCCTCTCACTCTCATACAATCTTAGCAGTATATTTGCTCATCCTCATGTCAAGTAAGGGTCTCCTCCTCACTATCTAGTTGGTTGTTTAGTGTATATAGCTGCTTTAAAAAGTGTTGCTTGCATTGAATTTGTCATGCCATTTCTTGATAAAATATTTGTTTGTATTAAATATTTATATTTGTTTCCTAATAAGATATTTGTTTGTATTAAATATTTATATTTGTTTCCTGATAAGATATTTGTTTGTATTAAATATGTATATTTGTTTCATAATATTAGTTTTTTTTTTTTTTTGAGTAACCGGCCTGGAAGCCCAAGCAGGGCTCCTTATGTATATTAGTTGGTTGTTTAAATATGTATATATATTTATATTTATACAACTATATGTTTAAATATTTATATATATATATATATTTTATTTATTTATTTATATTTATTTATATTTATTTATATTTATATTTATATATTTATAGAAATATATTTATATATTTATACAACTAAATGCAAATATAAATATAAATATATGTATATATTTATATAAATATAAATATATGTATATATTTATATTTATATATTTATATTTATATATCTATACAACTATATATTTATATTTATATATTTATACAGCTATATATTTATATATTTATATAAATATATAAATAATAGACACATAAGGAAAGAAAAAAGAAACAGGTTCAAAGAATTGTGCAACCTCCAACTTTTATGAAATTCCAACCATGAGAAAGACATTATTGAATACAGTAAAAGCTATGAAAATAATTGGGTCACCGGTCCAGTTGCACCTAATTAAGTAGCTAGCATTTTTCCATTTTCTGGATGACATAAAGCTGATGACATATTAGCAGATTCGAAACAAATTTACTGTCATGACGGATTTTTTATTGTATGATTTTTATGATTCAGAGTCAAAATTTGAGTTTGTATATCACATCTAGTATATTTCACTGTATATTAATGCCTTGATTTTCAAATTAGATGATATGTCTAATTTGATTGATCATGATCATATTCACATTAGTGTTTTTTTTTTTTCTTTTGTCTGATGAACCCTGCTCTATGTTATTTCATTAATAGTAGTGTAATAGGGTATGCCATTAATTTCCGTAGCACTGGAATGATGATATTTTTATTTATATTTTTGTTAGAGCTGAGTTTAAAATTTGTAATGGGGGTGAGTTTTGTTTTTAGTTTTTTTATTTGTTTGAGTACGAAATTATAATGATTGAGTGTGTTTGTATGTGATGTGGGGTGAGTATATGCAATTGTTACACTTTTAGATCCCTTGTAATTTTTGTACTTTGAGTAGATAGAAAAGGTTTTGTAATTCGAACATAAATGAAAGAGATAAAATATGTCACTAACATAAATTTCCTTGGCTTGGCTCTCTAATAGGTTCACAATCTTTGAAGAATATTGATATAAATGTATACTTCGGTGGACCCCTTCACAATCCTGAAGGGATTGACGGATTCCCATTTAGAGGGGAGGGTATCGAATGCTACTACATGATGTTACGTCGTAAGTTGAAGACGTTGAATGATTTGAAGAGGAAAATAATGGACGAATTGAAATTGAATCGTACTTGGTATGACATTAAGATTATTTATCGTTACCCACAAGAAGTCCTTCATGAACGGATAAATTATGGGTATATGGCGATCAAAGAAGATAAACATGTAAAGATGATGTTTAATAGGATCCAGAAAATGCCCCAAGTAAATGCTGCTGAGTTGTATGTAAGTTTGGAGGCGCTTGCAGATAACACTACTGAGGTGGTGCAAGAAACAACTACGGCTTTACAATTTACAGCCCTAGATGATAGATGCACTATAATGGGAGGGTATACAATGGGAGGGTATACGATGGGAGGTTATACGCTCCCATCTCAAGATCATGTTGCTAATACTAGTGAAACCCTCTATCCTCAACAGACACATTTAGAGGAGGAAGACGAAGACGAAGATCATGTTGCGAATGATGGTGAAAATGTTGAGGTTGTGGATGAGTACGAAGAGAGGATTGAGCAAGGCGACTTTGAGAACGATGTGGATGAACATGAAGTCGTTCACAATTTTGAAGAGGAAAATATGGAGCACCATGATGAAGGTGATGCAAATGATGATATTGGTGTCCAGCATAATAGAAATACGACCACTGGCTACAGACCTCCTGCTGAGTCATTCTACTCAAATACTTGGGAAGATATAGTTGATCCTTCACGTCTTCAGATACCATTTGTCTCTACTTGGGAAGATGGGATGCATTTTTCTAAAGGGTTGGCTTTTGCAAATAAAGAGGCGGTGAAGCATGCATTGATAATATACGCAGCAAATGATAATAGAAATTTTATAATCTGGAGGTCGACCAAATCGAAATTGTGCGCCGCATGTGTTGACGACAACTGCAAGTGGTATGTTGGGGCATACATGAAGACTAAATTCAATGGTATGTGGATGGTCACGTCTTATGTGGGTCCACACACTTGTATACCCTTTGGCCTAAAAAGAGATGGTAGAATGATGGATTCGCATTTTGTTGCATCAGAAATTATGGGAAAATTGCAAAAAAATCACACTGCACGTATTGATGAGCTGTGGGAGATCATACATACTAAGTATAATCATGAGCTTTCTTACTATAAAGTATGGGACGCAAAACAAAAGGCAATTGCTAAGATATTTGGGGATTGGGAGGAGTCTTACCAAAAAGTTGCGAAAGTTGTTGTTGGCATACTTGGATGAGGACTCAGGTACCCAGTACAACTATCACACCATACCTAGGCTAGACGAAGGTACTGCGTTACTACGCTATGTATATTGGGCATTCGCTCCATGCATTGCTGCATTCCAATATTGCAGGTCACTGATTAGTATTGACGGGACTCATCTGTATGGTAAATACAAAGGGGTATTGATGATTGCAATGGTAACCGATGCTAACCAAAAGGTTTTGCCTCTCGCCTTCGCTATTATGGACAAGGAGTCAGGGGCTAGTTGGGGGTGGTTTTTAGAGTGTCTCAGGATTTCCATAGAGCATGTCATACCTAACGATGACATTTGTATTATTTCTGACCGACATAAAGGTATTAAATGTGTCATTCGAGAGTGGCCTAGACGTGAGGACGGAAGAGAACAGGTATATCACCGATATTGCCTTCGACATGTTGCTAGCAACTTCAACAGACACTTTGATTACCCGATTCTAAAGGCATTGGCCTTGAAAGCTGGATATGCGAGTAATGAAGCTAAATTTAAGTCCATAATGGAAACCATTAAGGAGGCCGAGATTAATTTACTGAGGGGTGTAGACCCTACTGATACGCGGATTGAACGTTATATGCTGTACACATATCTAGTGAGTGAGGATGTGGAGAAATGGACCCAGTCACATGATGGTGGAAGACGTTACGGGGCAATGACAACCAATATCTCCGAGTGCTTTAATGGGGTACTTAAAGGTGCCCGCGGTTTGCCCATTGCTGCAATGGTTCATTTCACTTGGTGCAAACTTGTTGCATATTTCCACGATCGACATAAACAAATTACTTCTGATCTCTCTCGAGGTAAGCTGTGGAGTGATTATGCAATGGAGATCTATAGCAGAAATGAGCAGAAAATTGCAGGACACACTGTGAGGAATTTTAATCATGCAGAGGGTGTATATCAGGTGGTTACCTCGTACAATGACCATAGAGGTGGAGGGGGAAACCACAGTCATGAAGTGCGCATATTTGCTAGAACATGTGGTTGCAGAAAGTGGCAAAACTTGAAGATCCCTTGTTCACATGCAATTAAAGTTCTTTAAGGTCTGCATCTCAATGCGACCAACTATATTGACCCATGTTACAGTTTGAACAACGCCATTCTCACATATTCACATAATTTTGTGGTACCAAAGTCAGAGTCTGAGTGGAGGGACGTTTTCGGACCACAATGGGTGCCTGACCCACTGCTGTTGCGGGGCATAGGTCGTCCTGTGAAGTCAAGAATAAGGAATGAAATGGATGGGGTACGGCGAGAACGGGGAAGCCGGAGGGAAGATCCGGACTTGAGGGAGACTCAACCGAGGCAATGATGCGGAGTGTGTCATCAAGAGGGGCATAACCGTAGAAGTTGTCCCAATTCCCGTGGGGCATCGACAAGTGGTACTGCTATAAACTAGGCAAGTGCCCTCACTGTTTTTATATAATATATTCAGAATTTCATTTTGTTATAGTTCTTTGCATTTGGAAACTAATGACCGTATTTTAATTTTTGGCAGGCAAGCGGAAACTCGATTTTGCTAAGTGACATTGTACGTGGGACTTGTGGTTATATTCTGTATGGACAAGTGCTAGGTGACTATGTAGAGTCTGTTGTATCAGTATGGAGAAGTGCTTGGTGACTATGTAGAGTATGTTGTATCAGTATTGTTTAGTATGGACAAGTGGTAGGCAAATATGGAGACTATGTTGTATTTATTAGTTGTTATTTTGGTAATTGTTGAATGTTGTTGTAATTGAACTATTTGCTGTCTATTGTACTTGTTACTATAGTTGCGTTGTGCAGCTTTTGCCTATAATGCCAGCAATTATATTACTTTGGCATTAGTAGCTACTACTTTGGCAAATTCAACCACAGGGCCCTCCTTTGAAGCGATGATAGCTAGTATTGAATGTTTTTTGTTCGTTAATAGGGAACCTATAATGGGTATGAATAGTAACTGTTTGAATCCAGTTGTTTGCATATGATGTACGAGCCATTTACCAGTATCATATGCTTGTATCTGCTTGTTTACCGTTGCTCATGTTATGTGTTCTGGATTTAGTTTACTGCTGCAGGGGAAGGGAAACCAATTATGGTTTACTGCTGCACGAGTAGGTGCCAAAATTTCAACTCAAAAAAAAAAAAAAAAACCCCAGTGGAAATCGACTATAAGATGGTCGACTTCCACTGGGGGATTTTTTTTTTTTTTAATCCCAAGTTGGGAACTAATTTCAACAGGCAAGTGAAAAGGGATATTTTTATAACTTATTGCTTTAAATAGAAACATATAGATGTAAAAAGTCACGACGGATATAACAATGAACTCAACTTTCCTATTTTGTGCATAAAACTAACTACAATGCTGAAATTAAATTACAAGAGTCAAATTAAATGAATTAGGTTATTTGTCTCCATATATTGCAAGGACATACCTTAATGAAATTTTAGACTAAAGAGAACCACACCAAGTCTAAAAGCTCAAATTTGAAACTTTCTTACTTTATCACACAGGCTTTAATGTAAGACTTTGATAGACGGTATATTGTAACCATTAAAAAACAGGTACTAAGCATAAAAATAGAATTCAAACGCCACTCATCTCAGCGAATCATGCTATATTATTCAAATATTTGCATTCATATTCACGATAAAATCACAAGGCTGGTACAGTTTAAGTGCCAAAAGAGAAAGAAAAAAATTTCAGTAATGTTTTTTTACACATTAAAACATGTTATTTGAAATATAGTACCAAACACATTGACGTGTCTCTACGCCCCTTAGCATTCCAACTGTCTCCCTAGTGGTGTAAGACATTGACGTGCCTAGAGAGACCGTCCTCACACATTCCACCGATGAGATTGAGCTATAATCCATCATTGATCCATTCTTCACCAAATTGACCCCAACATTCAGCTCTCCACAATCAGATTGATAGATCAACTCATTATTGAAGATTTCAAGCTTCCACTGACCCTTACGTGCCATCTAAAGCCTTGAAGTCACATCCTATGCACTACACATGACACCACCCAAATAGACTTATGGTGGGTTAGGTTGGGTTGTGTTGGTGGGTTGGATACACACTCTACACAGGAAGAGCGATAACGATAAATTTGAACTTAGAATATTATAATATTCTCTTATATAAATGGAGAATATGTTATTATAGTGATTTTTTTAAAAATATATTATAGTTAGTTGACTAATTTAAACATATCCAAGAAGATTTTTAAAAAATTGTACACCCCCATTCTATGGAATACATGTTACATATTACAATAAGTTTAAATTATTATATAATTTTAGAATTGTAGCATTTTTTTTTTCTTCCCAAATATAATTATTATACCTATATTGTTGAAATTTTAATTTTCAGGTAATTTTTTGAATTTTTATTATTTTTATTGCTTTTCTAGGGCCCATATCTTTATTTCCAATACCTATTTTGTTTGTATTTTTTAACCTAAAACTAAAGAGTTTGACAGAAATAGAATAAAATTTCATGCTTTTCAACCTAAAAATGAAGAAAAATAAAATAAAACTTCGAGCCCAAAACTGAATTGGACTGAATGGACCTAAGTGGACCGACTAGGATTGAAGTGGACTAAAATAGACTGAATGAACCTAATAGACCGAATTGGACTGCAGTGAACCGAATGAACCTAAATGGACGGAATGGACCTAAGTGGACCGAATTGGACC
This sequence comes from Quercus robur, assembly GCF_932294415.1. Lineage (NCBI taxonomy): Eukaryota > Viridiplantae > Streptophyta > Magnoliopsida > Fagales > Fagaceae > Quercus > Quercus robur. The sequence goes on along the minus strand of NC_065534.1, from coordinate 27,648,953 downwards.
AAAATAGACCAAAAGGACCAAATAGACTGAATTGGACCGAATTAACCAAAGTGGACCTAAGTGAACCAAATTAGACCGAAATGGACCAAATGGGACTTAACATAAAGTCATAACCCTGGTAGGTCTTGCATGAAATACATATGCCAGATCAAACGAGAGCTAAAGTTGATGCCAAAGTTGGCACTTAACATAAAGTCATAACCCATGTGTTTATAGTTTTGATCTTCATGGCGGTCAACATGAGACCTATTATTGCCCAACTATAAAATGCTCACTGCTTGTTCCGAGAAACTAAAACTGGTTTTTCAGTAGTGCAAACCATCTTGCTTCTACAAAACATACCTCATAAATGAATTGCTCAAAATGATACTGTCCCTTTTGAAACACTATTTGAAAGAATCTTAACACAAGCTGATCGGACAAGTTCACAAAATATAAGCCAAACAATCTATAGAGGAAGTTCATACATCAAAAGGCACCATGCTATTCTCTCATAACTTGACCAATCAAAGACTTAAAAATAAAACGTATTATGCAGATCTTATATTAGTTGCTGGGAAGCATAAGCAGGTCTCCGTCCATTAACTTTACGCAGAATATGGTATCCTCAAGGCCATTCTCTGGGCAAGCCAAGGTCTTTGTGAATCTGGGTCAATGAAACAATGCATGAGGAACTGTTCTGCTTCTTCGTCTATCAATTCTCTAGCCCATGCGACCCTCTTTGATGGGCAACTACCTGGCCCATAGCACCTGTATTTTTAATTGAAGCATTCCATACTTATTTAGTGTGCTATTAAGAATAAACTTTCATAAAGACACCAGCATCCATTTCACAAGAAAAGTCAAAGAAAAGAAAATACAACCATGGGATTTTAAACATTTTTGACAAATACTCATTAAGTAATATAATATTTGAGAAATAAGCTTCAATTATTTACGTGCCATTAGAAAAAGGGAAATTTATAATACTCATTAAGTATTGTAAAATTTTAAGATTAATATAATTTAGAATATGAACCTATTGTAATATTGCTTGCATAAATTGGCAAATATTTAATTACTTTTCCAACTTAAGAACATAATTATTCTTATTATATTCTTGATTGTGTGTTAAATTTTTTTTGTTGGATTTTGTTTAAATTTGTTTTATTCTCTAAGAATGCATCACATGGTATAACCTTCGGCTACTAAGGTATTAAACAGAATAAAATGAAAAACTTTAAGTTTGATGGACTAAAATGACAATTATAGGGTGTAAATTTTATGTGTGTCTGTGTGTGTAGAGAGAGAGAGAGAGAGTCATACGAATTCTTTGAACTTTATTAATAAATACATTGAAATAAACACATCTTCCATTAATTAATACTTTGACATAAATGCTAAACTTTGAAGAGGTGGAAGCTTAAATAAAGATAATCTCAAGGAATGTGCCATGTAACAAAACCTCATACAAAGTAAAACAAAAAGTATTTAGAGTAACCTTAAAGCTCTATGTGCAGCCTAGACTACTTTCTTGTGTTACAAGGGAATCTTATGCAATCCAACAAGTATTTACCTTGTGAAGTATGCGGTGAAGAGCTGGGTCATGAAGTTTTGATTCAGGGCTGCAACATAAAAATGAAACTAGTAATTATATGATCCAAAAACAAGACGGCATACAAATCAGAGTTAAGATGCTGCAACCTGCAGAGCCATCGATATAGATGTTGCAATATTGCATCAGCATATACATTTCCAAACGTGACTGCATCTGCAAGGCACCTTTGGATCAACTGTTTTAGGACACGAAATGCAGGTGCACATGCGGTATCCTCATCAAAGCCAACATGTTCATTCTGAACAGGTGCTCCAGAATGCATGTCCTGGTCATATCCTAGCAAAGCACCTCCTTCCATTTCATTCACTTGGTTGCTTTTCAAAAGAGCATTTACAGCCAGGTGATGAATCTTTAGCTCCACTGTTATTTGTCTATATGCACCAGGGTATGTAAGAACAGGTTGATGGACCTCATCAGCAAAACAGGTATCTTCCTCATTAATGCCACCTAGATCTGGAACACCATCATCAGATATCCAAAGTACCTGTTGTTGATCACGTAGTGCTCTTGAAAAGATGAGATCTGCTGTAAATACAAGCCAATCAAGTTCAAAATTCCCCACTGGTACATGGGCATATCTTGACAGAGAGATTCTGTCATTCAACCACTGGGACGATGCAGCACAACGTTGCATTCCAATTTTCGCAGCCACTTGCTGCCACCCAAGAACCTGATAGTGACTATCGCGAGCATTGGAAGGAATGGTCACACATGGGAAATCATCTAGAGCTCGTATACCTGACTTCATTGATTGAGCATTTGGGCATTCAATAACAGCAATTGTAGGTCCGTGATGTTCATGTCTGTACTCATTTATTTCTCTTCGCAGAATCTTTTCAGCATCCTTGATATATCCAATATAGTCCACCTTGAAAATTACACCATTTCTAGGAGGAGGTGGTTCAACAGATAGAGCTTGGCAAGCTTCACGGAATTGTTTTTCAAGAAAAGACGGTGACAAATCTTTATTTTGATAAGGATTAACCACCACAACAGATATTGTTCTTGATGCAGGAAAATACCCAATATATATAGCTCGTCCTTCAGAGGTGCTGTGATACAAGTAAAAGACAATATATGGATTGCTCCAGATAAGAGCATTCGGTTGTTGTCTTCATTTGTAGTTCACTCAGACTCCAGGCATCCTGGATATTTCTTTTCTTAGCTGTTTTGTCCACTTTACAGACACAACCAATCTGGAGGATGGCATTAAACTCCAATGGCACCTTTGTTTCATATATCCCTTGATCAAAGGATTGCATTCCAGTCAAACCACTTAAGTAGATATCTCAAATAAAACTGGTAGCATATGAGTCATTTTAGCCCTATTAAACAAACCAAGTTCTGAATTTCAATATTCCAACCCTTAGAGTGGACGTTAAAATACATATAAATAGACAAATAACCATAGAGGGGGGAACTATTATGTCTCAGAATCACTTAGGAAATCGTGAATTCAATCACTTAACCATATTTTTTAACACTCCCCCTCACGTGTGAGACCCAACACATGGGATTTTAAACATTTTAAATGGGAGAAGAATACAGACAATGATCAAACTCAAGATCTCCTGCTCTAATACCATGTTAAATTACCAATTGTCCCCATAAGCTTAAATTGTTAGGAGATGGTGAATTCAATCACTTAACCATAATTCTAACACACAAGGATGAAAAATAGGCAAACAAAATCAAGAGACAAACATGTGCACTTACATTTGCAAATGCATTACTAGGATCATTCATCTAAGAGTTAAACCCTTTCCAAATGTGTTACAGCAAAGAATACGGGAAAGAAATCCCATAGTTTAGAGTAACTTAAGATGCTTGGAACCAATAAGTTCACAAGAAATTTCTATTGCCTATACTCACATTTCAAAGCTAAGAAGGAAATTCATAAAAGCCCTTAAAAATTAGCATTGTAGAGGGACAGGATTAATAAGTAATATAATTTTTACATAGCATGCAATAAAAACTTCCACACTATTTGAGCATTATTGGGAGATCTTGCATATACATTATCCCTATGATATCTACAGTTTCCAAAAATAGAAAGACCCAAAAAGAATGCCTATAATGCCTTAAAGCAATTTTAAAGTCATCTTAAACAAAAGTAGATGTAACCTGCTATACTTATTTCATGCAACTTACACAACTGATCATGAAATCGTAAGTTGTACTCATAGAGTCTAAAATTTTATGTTTGGCATAAGTTGTACCCATTGTCTCTTTGCCAGCTGAAAAAAGACAATATAAAGCGCTAAAAAAATATAAAGTTGCTGATGCAACACCTCATACATTAAATTAATCTAGTTTTGATAGTTTGCAATCTACAAATAAAATACCCCACATTTCTGTTAATGCACAAGCAGAAAACATCAAACTTCAAACCATATAGGAGATTTCCTAACCAATCTCTTTTTTATTGGTAGCCAACATGACAACACAAGCGTAATTACCATTTAAAATAAAGGGTAAGAAACTTGTGACATTAAACGGAAATGAAGACCAGTAATATAACTATATAAGAAATCATGCACAAGGTATGCAACAAGAACCATATATGCCTTTTTCAATTTCTTAAATGATTATAGGTTAGCATACTGACCTCAACTTCAGGGTCTGCAAGGAGGGCTGCAAGTTTTTTGCTATATTTTCTAAATTGATCTTCATCAATTATAACCTATTAATAATTCATCAAAGAAGAAGGAAATTAAACCTCAAATACCTTTCATATGAAAAAATCTGGTAGAAGCACCATTATTGTAACTTTAAAAGAGCGAACAGTAAACATACCTCATACAAGTTAAAGCTACGCCTTCCATGAGGAAGAATCTTGCTTACGCGCCTTCCCAGAAATTCTTCTGTTACAGGTGCTTTTGAGTTGAGGTAAAATACCCTACGAACAGTCATGGGAATCTTAAGCATGATTCCTTCTAAAACAACCCAAGCAAAAAATTGGCCATCTGAACTCGGAACTGGCTGTATAATCTGAACCATAGAAAGAAGAGATCAACCTTCAATTCAAACCATTCCATCTAAGTGTTTAAAACGAATTAAAACCAATACCTGCCAGTGGCAGCGTGTTAGAGATGCTTCATGCCTCTTAAAATATGAACTGACACCAGATCTGCCCTGAGTATCTTTATGATTTCTCACATCACCCAGCACTTCAAGAAGACCTTTACCACGGCGTGGGGTCCTTGAATTGCTCAATCTGTTAAAGTCAGTGCCATTTTACCAAGTAGTAGATTAGCAACATCATCAGGACAAAATATCTAAGCTCACGTTAAGAGACTTGCATACATATCACAGTTCATTTGAAGTTCTACATATAGTTGGTGGGTAGAACCACATATTTGGCCAATCAAATAAAATTTACTAAGGACCTGTTTGTAGTCCCATGGAAAGTGGACAGTTATATTCTCATACGACCTAAATGATGCGGAGTCATCCACCATAGTTGTTGGGGTGGATCAATTTTTAAGAATTAAGAAACTCCCTTATTTAGCTTTTTATGTTTATGGTTGCCACTTTTGAATTGCTTCATTGATGACTATATTTTTTCACAAAATCATATCACATAAACAACAAAACAATTCATTGTCCATGGGAAATAAAAACAGGCCCTATTTTTGGTCAGCCTAGTCTTTTTAGTTACACAATTCTATGCCAAACTCCAAATGGAAAAACAATATCATTTTATAAATAATAAAATGTAAACTGGTTCTTTCAATGTTATTATCAGATCTATTGTATGGAAGAAAACTCAAAACAAAAGATGTACTAGGCAAATTGTGAATTACATTTGTACAATATCCAATCTGTATGAACAATGCTAAATCCATCAGATGGGCCTTTGTACATAGGAAACAAAGAGCATACCTTTGCCTCTTCCTTCTCTCTAGAGTATCTTTCCACTTTCTTTTCTTCAGTTCAAGCCATCCTCGATAATCTACATTTTTGTCAATATTTTCAGAAGAAAGGGCAGGTAGCCTATGATCAGTTTGTTGTTGCAGGCAGCCTACTTGGTCATTTGTCTTGACAGAGTTTTGTCTACTATTAACTTCATAGCAACGAACAATTGGTCTAGGTCCAGTTACAGATTTTCTGCTTTTGTTTCCAAAGTCCTCCAAGTCTTTAACAATTTCTTCATTCATCACACCATTGGCGCCAGCAGCATCACTATTCTTTTTCAAAAATTCATCCCTGTTCAACGAGCTGAAGATATCAACTAATTTGCGTTGTCGAAACTTGTCCTCCTTCTCACGAACCTTCTTATGCAGCCAATCAGGATGTACTACCCTAGGGACGGGATTCGCAACCTGAAAATTTCAACTCATCTTACTTCAGATCACACAAAAGAAAAAGGGAGATATACAAAGGAAAAAAATAACAATGAACAAGCAACAAAACCTTTTGCATTGCTGCAGGAATGGTAATAACTTTCTGAATTGCTGAACTAAGCCTTTGCTTGTAATAAGACCAGTCAATAATGGATCGAATGCCCACATCTGATGAAATCTTGCACCATCTCCGCACATAATGCTTCATTATTTCTGTGAATTCAAATGTGTACATGCTTTCTTTAGTACATAAACAAGAAGCAAATGAAATTTAAGAAAACCATGGCAGAACTTTACCAGCATCAGTTTCAAATATTGCAACAGGAACAGCACGCTCACTTAAGAAAACCTTGGATGATGCATTTAAATTTGGCTACATGCAAGTGGTATAATTAAAATAAATGTCAGATAATTGATGAGGATTTTGACAGTTGACATAAAAAAAACAAACACCAATAACTATGTAAAGCATGAAGAGCAGAATCGTACTTGGTTTTGAAAGTAAAGTTCCTCGGAAAAGATCCAGGGAGCACACACCAGATACCATCTGTATCTAATTCAAGTGGTTTTCCAATTTTTTCAACCAATACGCGAGCATTCTGAATTATTTTTGCTCCTGTATACGTAACTACTCCAGCCATTTCCATTGAGTACCATCTTGCACCCCTGGAAGAAATAAATGTTTGAGAGATAACATAAACACAGAAGCCACTGTAACAACAGGCTCCATACAATTAGTTTTCAAACCAAATGGAAATCACCAAACTCAGTTGCGCATGACGTAACCATAGAAGGAATTCAGTATACACTTATGGGCAAGTTGTAATGAATCATAAAGCACTACCATATCCTGCAAAAACAATACGAACATAAGACACTCATCCCCAGTAACAATGTGACTCCTCTGCAAAATCAGACCAACAATTGGTGCATTTGGACCCTTAAGCTTCTCATTAGCATCCTTTCTAGTATCATACCAATTCAAATACTCCTTCACATCCTCATACATACAAGGAGCCAAAGGATGCCAAACCCCACTATCCAAATATAAAACCGGGTCCGAATACTCAATCTTCATCCCCTTCAGGGCAGGCACATAAGACCCAGAAATCATTTTCAAGAAATTTTGCAGGTTATCAGGTGAGGCTCCTAGCCAAAACTGCAAACTAAGTATATAAACCCTAGCATCCTGAGCCTTATCACTAGGCAAATATTTCAAAACCTTAGGCAAAGTCCTTTCAAAGTAAGTTAACATACTCTCTGCAAACCCAGCAGACTGCTTCTTTCTCTTAAAGAGCTGGAAAAAGGGGCTCTTTGACTGTCCCAGCTGTGACATACTGAAAGACCCCAGCTTGTTGAGTCTCATTACCTCAGGCATTGAAGGAAACACCAACACTGCATCAAGTCTTTCCCTTTCTTTTTCCACAGCATCCTTAACCTTCAAAGCAAGCTCCTT